>NC_057798.1:256660501-256922578 GCF_018294505.1 Triticum aestivum | reverse complement strand
GGTGATGCTGGTGGCAATGGGGGGGGGGGCGGAACGCTGCTCTCTCGGCTTCGAGAAGAAGGGGGGAGCGGCGGAGTTTGTGAAGAAGGAGTAGCAGCAACCAGCGAGGGGGAGCAAACTGCCCCTGTTTCCTCTGCTTATAAAGAGGGACGGGGCGGACGTTTCGGCCTTCCAAATAAACAACCACCCACGATCTCTCCCACGATGCCGCATTCAACGCGTGTCATTATGGGAGAGTGCGATGGATACGGAACAAGATTTGGCATGGCCCAGCCCGCGTGTGCCCGTGCCCTGTCTTGGGCCTGGCCCAACAGCGCTCGGCACCGTGTCTGGCCCAAGCCCGGGGGCTCCTGTCGGTGTACTAGAATAGGGGTACCCTAGTACCCCGAACTTGTGCACAGGCAGTTGTAGCACCCCGCGGCAAAGGCTTGCCGGGCGAACGCCAAGATCCCCCAAGGTTCCCTTGGAGCCATCCAAGAACAAAGTATTTAAGATAAGGAGACAAGACCCCGGCAAGAGGAGCTTGCCGGGAAGGCCAACCAAGGCGCTCCAAGGAACTTGCCGCGACGCGCCACGTGCTCCAACAAGGCAGCAAGGCCCCGGCAAGAGGAGCTTGCCGGGAAGACTAAACAAGGTACACCGAGGCCCGGTGAGCGACGAGCTTCTGGGCCCGGCGAAGATAACGACAGCGGCAAGGCGCTTGCCGCGGTAGGCGGCCACTCTGCGTCCATGCTCCAGCGCATCCACCAACGTGTCGCTCTGGGGGCCTCTCCGGGCGCGCGTGGCGGGAGGCTGTGCAGCCAGCGGTGCGCAGTGGCATGCGAAGCTGACAAGATCGCCATCATGGTGAACGGTGGCGCCCCTAATGGTCCTTTTCTGCACTGTTCGGGCGACTCAGACGGGCATTTAATGCCCTTGTCCCCTGCCGTCAGGGTTAGGTAGGGTACACTGTACAAGCAACTGTATCAACTACCTCGCTTTTTACGTTTTTACCCTCCTCTGTGTTGCCACCTGTCGGTGACCCCTTTAGCGTAAAAAGGAGGCCCATGCGCAACGTAGAGGGGGTTGGGGTTCGGAGCCTCGGACCTTTGGCTTCGATTCATTCGTAGCCCAGAAAACATCACACTCTCTCGCTCGAGAGCTAGAACACCAGATAATACAACCAGACAAGCAGCAGTAGGAGTGTTATCTCTCCGGAGAGCTCCAGAGCTGGGTAAACTGCTCGTGTGCCTTGCCTCGATCTTCTCTTCGTGCGACCTCCATCCCTCGCCGAACCGAAAGGGGCCCGGTCCCGGCCCCATAGGTGTTCGTGGATCAGTTCTCCCCGACAGACCGTTTCCTAATAAGTCCTCTAATAATTATGGAAATTCCTACAACAACTCTTATGGAAATTTTAATAAGATGCCATCCGATTTTGAGAATAGTGTTAAAGAATTTATGATCTCTCAAAAGAATTTCAATGCTTTGCTTGAAGAAAAAATGCTTAAAGTTGACGATTTGGCTAGGAACATCGATACACTTTCGCTTGATGTAGATTCTTTGAAACTTAGATCTATTCCACCTAAGCATGATATCAGTGAGTCTCTCAAGTCTATGAGAATTTCCATTGATGAGTGCAAAGAAAGAACCTTTAGGATGCATGCTAAGAATGATTGCTTTATAAAAGCGTGTTCTTCTAGTTTCCATGAAAATAATGATGAAGATCTAAAAGTTATTGATGTGTCCCCTATTAAATCTTTTTTTGCAATATGAATCTTGATAATGATGGGACTGGATATGATTCAACTTTAGTTAAAAGGCGTCCCAATAATTTGAAGTTTCTAGATCTTGATGCTAGATTTGGTAAAGGTGGGATTAGAGAGGTCAAAACCTTAAATAGCGTTGAACACACTATTATGGATTTCAAGGAATTTAATTATGATAATTGTTCTTTAATAGATTGTATTTCCTTGTTACAATCCGTGTTGAATTCTCCTCATGCTTATAGTCAAAATAAAGCTTTTACCAAACATATCGTTAATGCCTTGATGCAATCTTATGAAGAAAAACTTAATTTGGAAGTTTCTATACCTAGAAAACTTTATGATGAGTGGGAACCTACTATAAAAATTAAAATTAAAGATCATGAATGCTATGCTTTGTGTGATTTTGGTGCTAGTGTTTCCACAATTCCGAAAACTCTATGTGATATTCTAGGTTTCCATGATTTTGATGATTGCGATTTAAACTTGCACCTTGTGGATTCCACTATTAAGAAACCTATGGGAAGGATTAATGATGTTCTTATTGTTGCAAATAGGAATTATGTTCCCATAGATTTTATTATTCTTGATATAGATTGCAATCTTCCACGTCCTATTATTCTTGGTAGACCTTTCCTTAGAACGATTGGTGCAATTATTGATATGAAGGAAGGGAATATTAGATTCCAATTTCCATTAAGGGAAGGCATGGAGCACTTTCCAAGAAAGAAATTCAAATTACCTTATGAATCTATCATAGGAGCCACTTATGAATTGAATGCCAAAGATGGCAATACTTAGATCTATTCTCGCTTTTATGCCTGGCTAGGGGCGTTAAACGATAGCGCTTGTTGGGAGGCAACCCAATTTTATTTTTGTTCCTTGATTTTTGCTTCTGTTTAGTAATAAATAATTCATATATCTTCTATTTAGATGTGGTTTTATGTTTTAATTAGTGTTTGTACCAAGTAGAACCTATAGGATAACCTACGGCGATAGTTAATTTGATTTTGCTCAAAAACAGAAACTTTTGCGCGCACGAGAATAATTTTAGTAAATTACATAGACGTGATTTTGCGTTGATTCTTTTTGTTGTAGATCAATAGAAACATTTCCCAGGACTTCCTATTTTGGTAGTAGTTTTAGAGTTCCAGATGTATTCGAAAGTTACAGATTGCTACAGACCATTCTGTTTTTCGTGTGTTGTTTGCTTATTTTGATGGCTCTATGGCTATTATCTGGGGTTATGAGCCATAGAGAAGTTGAATACACTAGGTTTAACACAAATATAAATAAATAATGATTTCATTACAGTACCTTATGTGGTGGTTTTTCTTTCTTGCACTAACGGAGCTTATGAGATTTCCTGTTGAGTTTTGTGTTGTGAAGTTTTCAAGTTTTGGGTAAAGATTTGATGGACTATGGAATAAGGAGTGGCAAGATCCCAAGCTTGGGGATGCCCATGGCACCCCAAGATATCCAAGGCAACCAAAATCCTAAGCTTGGGGATGCCCCGGAAGGCATCCCCTCTTTCGTCTTCGTTTATCGGTAACTTTACTAGGAGCTATATTTTTCTTTACCACATGATATGTGTTTTGCTTGGAGCGTCTTGTATGATATTAGTCTTTGATTTTTAGTTTAACACAATCATCCTTGCTGTACACACCTTTTGGGAGAGATCCACTTGATTTGGAATTTATTAGAATACTCTATGTGCTTCACTTATATCTTTTGAGCTACATAGTTTTGCTCTAGTGCTTCGCTTATATCTTTTAGAGCACGGTGGTGGTTTAATTTTGTAGAAATTGTTGATCTCTAATGCTTTACTTAAATTATTTTGGGATTCTTTTAGAACAGCATGGTATTTGCTATGGTTATAAAATTGGTCCTAGAATGATGGGCATCCAAGTTGGGTATAATAAAAACTATCATAGAAAGTGAATTGGATGCTATGATCAATTTGATGCTTGATAATTGTTTTGAGATATGAGGATGGTGATATTGGAGTCATGCTAGTGGGGTGATTATGAATTTGAGGAATACTTGTGTTGAACTTTGTGATTCCCGTAGCATGCACGTATGGTGAACCTCTTTGTGATGAAGTTGAAGCACAATTTATTTATTCATTGTATTCCTTATGAGTGGTGGTCGGGGACAAGCGATGGTATTTTCCTACAAATCTATCCCCCTAGGAGCATGCGCGTAGTACTTTGTTTTCAATAACTTGTAGATTTTTGAAATAAGTACATGAGTTCTTTATGACTAATGTTGAGTCCATGGATTATACGCACTCCCACCCTTCCACCATTGCTAGCCTCTCTTGTGCCGCGCAGATTTTGCCGGTACCATACACCCACCATATACCTTCCTCAAAATAGCCACCATACCTACCTACTATGGCATTTCCATAGCCATTCCAAGATATATTGCCATGCAAACTTCCACTGTTTCATTTATTATGACACGCATCATAATTGTCATATTGCTCTTGCATGATCATGTAGTTGACATTGTATTTGTGGCAAAGCCACCTTCATAATTTCCATACATGTCACTCTTGGTTCATTGCATATCTCGGTACACCGCCGGAGGAATTCATATAGAGTTATATCTTGTTCTAAGTATCAAGTTGTAATCTTGAGTTGTAAGTAAATAAAAGTGTGATGATCTTCATTATTAGAGCATTGTACCAAGTGAGGAAAACATCGAGGAGCACCACCGACGTACTTCTTTCTTCTATATATATACTCCCGTACCCTGAAAACATCGAGGAGCACCAGGAAAACCTAATTCCACCGCCGCAACCTTCTGTATCCGCGAGATCCAATCTTGGAGCCTTTGTTGGTGCTCCGCCAGAGGGGGAATCGACCATCGAGGGCGTCTACATCATCTCCAAGGCCTCTCCGATGAGTTGTGAGTAGTTTACCACAGACCTTCGGGTCCATAATTATTAGCTAGATGGCTTCTTCTCTCTCTTTGGATCTCAATACCAAGTTCTCCTCGATCTTCTTGGGGATCTATTCGATGTAACTCTTTTTGCGGTGTGTTTGTCGAGATCCGATGAATTGTGGGTTTATGATCAAGTTTATCTATGAGAAATATTTGAATCTCCTCTGAATTCTTTTATGTATGATTGGTTATCTTTACAAGTCTCTTCCAATTATCAGTTTGGTTTGGCCTACTAGATTGATCTTTCTTGCAATGGGAGAAGTGCCTAGCTTTGGGTTCAATCTTGCGGTGTCCTTTCCCAGTTACAGCAGGGGCAACAAGGCACGTATTGTATTGTTGCCATCGAGGATAAAAAGATGGGTTTTATATCATATTGCATGAGTTTATCCCTCTACATCATGTCATCTTTATTAATGCGTTACTCTGTTCTTATGAACTTAATACTCTAGATGCAGGCAGGAGTCGGTCGATGTGTGGAGTAATAGTAGTAGATACAGAATCGTTTCGATCTACTTGTCACGGACGTGATGCCTATATACATGACCATGCCTAGATAATCTCATAACTATGCGCTTTTCTATCAATTGCTTAACAGTAATTTGTTCACCCACCGTAATACTTATGCTTTCTTGAGAGAAGCCACTAGTGAAACCTATGCCCCCCGGGTCTATCTTTTATCATATAAGTTTTTCATCTATCTTTTATTTGCATCTTTTACTTTCCAATCTATATCATAAAAATACCAAAAATATTTATCTTATCTTATTATCTCTATCAGATCTCACTTTCGCAAGTTTCCGTGAAGGGATTGACAACCCCTTTATCGCATTGGTTGCGAGGTTCTTGTTTGTTTGTGTAGGTGCGTGGGAGTTTTGAGGATCCTCCTACTGGATTGATACCTTGGTTATCAAAAACTGAGGGAAATACTTACGCAACTTTGCTGCATCACCCTTTCCTCTTCAAAGGAAAACCAACGCAGTGCTCAAGAGGTAGCATGGAGCGAGCGAATGACTTATTGGAAATAATATGTACCGATGTATGCGGTCCGATGAGTATTGAGGCACGTGGTGGGTATCATTATTTTCTAACCTTCACAGGTGATTTGAGTAGGTATTGGTATATCTACTTGATGAAACACAAGTCTGAAACATTTGAAAAGTTCAAAGAATTTTAGAGTGAAGTGGAGAATCATCGTAACAAGAGAATAAAGTTTCTACGATCTGATCACGAAGTCGAATATTTGAGATACGAGTTTGGACTTCATTTAAAACCGCTACCTCTTGAGCTTGCGTTGGTTTCCCTTGAAGAGGAAAGGGTGATGCAGCAAAGTAGCGTAAGTATTTCCCTCAGTTTTGAGAACCAAGGTATCAATCCAGTAGGAGATGACGCACAAGTCACCGAATACCTGCACCAACAATCAACAACTTGCAACCAACGCGATAAAGGGGTTGTCAATCCCTTCACGGTCACTTTTAAAAGTTAGATCTGATAGAGATAGATAAACGGTAAAGTAAATATTTTTGGTATTTTTGGTTTATAGATTGGAAAGTAAAGATTGCAAAATAGTAGATCGGAAACTAGCAAGATGTAAACGAGATTCAATATAAAGGAAAAGAGACCCGGGGGCCATAGGTTTCACTACTGGCTTCTCTCAAGATAGCATAGATTAGGGTGGGTTAACAAATTACTGCCGAGCAATTGATAGAAAAATGCATAATTATGACAACATCTAAGGCAATGATCATGAACATAGGCATCACGTCTGTGTCAAGTAGACCGACTCCTGCCTGCATCTACTACTATTACTCCACACATCAATCGCTATCCAGCATGCATCTAGAGTATTAAGTTCATAAAGAATGGAGTAACGCATTAAGAAAGATAACATGATGTAGAGGAATTAACTCAAGCAATATGATGAAAACCCCATCTTTTTATCCTCGATGGCAATAATAGAATACGTGCCTTGCTGCCCCTACTGTCACTGGGAAAGGACACCGCAAGATTTAACCCAAAGCTAAGCACTTCTCCCATTGCAAGAAAGATCAATCTAGTAGGCCAAACTAAACCGATAATTCGAAGAGACTTGCAAAGATATCAAATAATGCATATAAGAATTCAGAGAAGAACCAAATAATATTCATAGATAATCTTGATCATAAATCCACAATTCATCGGATATCGGCAAACACACCGCAAAAGAGTATTACATCGAATAGATCTCCAAGAACATCGAGGAGAACATGGTTTTGAGAATCAAAGAGAGAGAAGAAGCCATCTAGCTAATAACTATTGACCCGAAGGTCTGTGGTAAACTACTCACGCATCATCGGAGAGGTAATGGTGTTGATGTAGAAGCCCTCCATGATCGAATCCACCTCCGACAAGATGCCGTAAAAGGCCCCAAGATGGGAGCTCAAGGGTACAGAAGGTTACGGCGGTGCAAAAGTGGTTTCGGTGCTCCCCCTAATGTTTTTAGGGTATAACAGTATATATAGGCGAATGAACTAGGTCAGGGGAGCTACGAGCGGCCCATGAGGGTGGGAGGAGGGCCTACCCCCCCCTTCTGGGCATGCCCTCCTGCCTCGTGGCTTCCTTGTTGCGTCTCTGACTTCATCTCCAAATCTTCTGGTTTGGTTTCGATCCAATAAAGATCATCGTGAAGGTTTCAATCCGTTTGGACTCCGTTTGGTATTCCTTTTATACAAAACTCTAAAATAGAAAAAAGCAGAAACTCGCACTGGCCCCTCGGTTAATAGGTTAGTCCAAAAATAATATAAAAGAGCATATTATTTCCCATTAAACATCCAAAACAAATAATATAATAGCCTTGAACACTGAAAAATGATAGATACGTTGGAGACGTATCAAGCATCCCCAAGCTTAATTCATGCTCGTCCTCAAGTAGGTAAATGATAAAAACAGAATTTTTGACGTGGAATGCTACCTAATATATTTATCCATGTAATTTTCTTTATTGTGGCATGAATGTTCAGATCCGAAAGATTCAATAAAAAACTATAGTACTGACATAAAAATAATAATACTTCAAGCATACTAACAAAGCAATCATGTCTTCTCAAAATAACATGGCCAAACAAAGTTATCCCTACAAAATCATATAGTCTGGCTATGCTCTATCTTCATCACACAAAATATTTAATCATGCACAACCCCGATGACAGGCCAAGCAATTATTTCATACTTTTTCAATCATCACGTAATACATGAGCGTGAGCAGTGTATATAGCACTATAGGTGGAATAGAATGGTGGTTGTGGAGAAGACAAAAAGGAGAAGATAGTCTCATATCAACTAGGCGTATCAATGGGCTATGGAGATGCCCATCAATAGATATCAATGTGAGTGAGTAGGGATTGCCATGCAATGGATGCACTAGAGCTATAAGTGTATGAAAGCTCAAAAAGAAACTAAGTGGGTGTGCATCCAACTTGCTTGCTCACAAAGACCTAGGGCACTTTGAGGAAGCCCATCATTGGAATATACAAGCCAAGTTCTATAATGAAAATTCCCACTAGTATATGAAAGTGACAACATAGGAGACTCTCTATCATGAAGATCATGGTGCTACTTTGAAGCATAAGTGTGGAAAAAGAATAGTAACATTGCCTTTCTTTTTTCTTTTTTCTTTTTATTTTTGTCCAGAGTCTCATCCCGACTTGTGGGGGAATCATAGTCTCCATCATCCTTTCCTCACATGGGAAAATGCTCTAATAATGAAGATCATTACACTTTTATTTACTTACAACTCAAGAATTACAACTCAATACTTATAACAAAATATGACTCTATGTGAATACCTCTGGCGGTGTATCGGGATGTGCAATGAATTAAGAGCGACATGTATGAAATTTTTTGAACGGTGGCTTTGCCACAAATACGATGTCAACTACATGATCATGCAAAGCAATATGACAATGATGGAGCGTGTCATAATAAACGGAACAGTGGAAGGTTGCATGGCAATATATCTCGGAATGGCTATGGAAATGCCATGATAGGTAGGTATGGTGGCTGTTTTGAGGAAGGTATATGGTGGGTGTATGGTACCAGCAAAAATTGCACGACACAAGAGAGGCTAGCAAAGGTGGAAGGGTGAGAGTGCGTATAATCCATGGACTCAACATTAGTCATAAAGAACTCAAATACTTATTGCAAAAATCTATTAGTTATTGAAACAAAGGACTACGCGCATGCTCCTAGGGGGATCGCTTGGTAGGAAAAGACCATCGCTCATCCCTGACTGCCACTCATAAGGAAGACAATCAATAAATAAATCATGCTCCAACTTCATCACATAACGGTTCACCATACGTGCATGCTACGGGAATCACAAACTTTAACACAAGTACCTCTCAAATTCACAACTACTCTACTAGCATGACTCTAATATCACAATCTTCATATCTCAAAACAATCATAAAGAATCAAACTTCTCATAGTATTCAATGCACTTCATATGGAAGTTTTTATTATACCCATCTTGGATGCCCATCATATTAGGACTTATTTTATAACCAAAGCAAATTACCATGCTGGTCTAAAAGACTAAAAATAATAGAAGTGAAGCATGAGAGATCAAGAATTTCTATAAAATAAAACCGCCGCCGTGCTCTAAAAAGATATAAGTGAAGCACTAGAGCAATATTGTCTAGCTCAAAAAATATAAGTGAAGCACATAGAGTATTCTAATAAATCATGATTCATGTGTGTCTCTCCCAAAAGGTGTGTACAACAAGGATGATTGTGGTAAACTAAAAATCAAAGACTCAAATCATACAAGACGCTCCAAGCTCATGTGGTGAATAAAAATATAGCCTCAAGTAAAGTTATCGATAGACGAAGACGAAGACGAAAGAGGGGATGCCTTGTGGGGCATCCCCAAGCTTAGGCATTTGGTTGTCCTTGAATTTTACCTTGGGGTTCCTTGGGAATCCTCAAGCTTAGGCTCTTGCCACTCCTTATTCCAAAGTCCATCAAATTCTTACCCAAAACTTGAAAACTCAAAACACAAAACTCAACAAAAAATCTCATGAGCTCTGTTAGTATAGGAAAATAAATCACCACTTTAAGGTACTGTTGTGAACTCATTCTTTATTTATATTGGTGTAAAATCTAATTTATTCCAGCTTCTCCATGGTTCAAACCCCGATACTTGATACGTCTCCAACGTATCTATGATTTATGAAGTATTCATGCTATTATATTATCTGTTCTGGATGTTTATGGGCTTTATTATACACTTTTATATTATTTTTGGGACTTATCTATTAACCGGAGGCCCAGCCCAAATTGTTGTTTTCTTGCCTATTTCAGTGTTTCGAAGAAAAGGAATATCAAACGGAGTCCAAACGGAATGAAACCTTTGAGAGAGTTATTTTTGGAACGGAAGCAATCCAGGAGACTTGGAGTGGAAGTCAGGGAAGCTTTGAGGTGGCCACTAGGCAAGGAGGCACGCCCTACCCCCTTGGGCGCGCTCCCCACCCTCATGGGCCCCTCGTGGCTCCCCTGACCGACTTCTTTCGCCTATATATGTCCATATACCCTAAAAACATCGGAGAGCATAATAGATCGGGAGTTCCGCCACCCCAAGCCTCTGTAGCCACCAAAAACCAATCAAGACCCTGTTCCGGCACCCTGCCGGAGGGGGGATCCCTCACCGGTGGCCATCTTCATCATCCCAGCGCTCTCCATGACGAGGAGGGAGTAGTTCACCCTCGGGGTTGAGGGTATGTACCAGTAGCTATGTGTTTGATCTCTCTCTCTCTCTTGTGTTCTTGAGGTGATACGATCTTGATGTATCGCGAGCTTTGCTATTATAGTTGGATCTTATGATGTTTCTCCCCCTCTACTTTCTTGTGATGAATTGAGTTTTCCCCTTGAAGTTGTTTTGTCGGATTGAGTCTTTAAGGATTTGAGAACACTTCATGTATGTCTTGTCGTGCTTATCTGTGGTGACAATGGGATATTCACGTGATCTACTTGATGTATGTTTTGGTGATCAACTTGCGGGTTCAATGAACTTATGCATAGGGGTTGGCACACGTTTTCGTCTTGACTTTCCGATAGAAAATTTGGGGCACTCTTTGAAGTTCTTTGTGTTGGTTGAATAAATGAATCTGAGATTGTGTGATGCATATATAATCATGCCCACGGATCTTGAGGTGACATTGGAGTATCTAGGTGACATTAGGGTTTTTGTTGATTTGTGTCTTAAGGTGTTATTCTAGTACGAACTATATGATAGATTGAATGGAAAGAATAGCTTCGTGTTATTTTACTACAGACTCTTGAATAGATCGATCAAAAAGGATAACTTTGAGGTGGTTTCGTACCCTACAATAATCTCTTCGTTTGTTCTCCGCTATTAGTGACTTTGGAGTGACTCTTTGTTGCCTGTTGAGGGATAGTTATATGATCTAGTTATGTTATTACTTTTTAGAGAACTTGCACTAATGAAAGTATGAACCCTAGGCCTTGTTTCCTAGCATTGCAATACCGTTTACGCTCACTTTTATCATTAGTTACCTTGCTGTTTTTATATTTTCAGATTACAAAAACCTATATCTACCATCCATATTGCACTTGTATCACCAACCCTTCGCTGAACTAGTGAACCTATACGATTTACCATTGTATTGGGTGTCTTGGGGACACAAGAGACTCTTGGTTATTTGGTTGCAGGGTTGTTTGAGAGAGACCATCTTCATCCTACGCCTCCCACGGATTGATAAACCTTAGGTCATCCACTTGAGGGAAATTTGCTACTGTCCTATAAAACTCTGCACTTGGAGGCCCAACAACGTCTACAAGAAGAAGGTTGTGTAGTATACATCAATACTACTCATAGATTCATCAAAATAAGCAAACAACACGCGAAAAACAGAATCTCTAAAAACAGAACAGTATGTAGTAGTCTATAACTCTCGAATACTTCTGTATCTCCAAAAAATCTAAAATAAATAGGTGGACGTGAGTAATTTTTCTATTAATCTTCTTCAAAAAGAATCAACCTAAAATCACTCTTGTGTAAAAAATGACAGCTAATCTCGTGAGCGCAAAAGTTTTAGTTTTTCAGCAAGATCAAATTAACTTTCACCCAAGTCTTCCCAAAGGTTCTACTTGGCACAAACACTAATTAAAACTTAAAACCACATCTAACCAGAGGCTAAATAGGTTATTTATTACTAAACAGGAGCAAAAAGTAAGGAACAAAAATAAAATTGGGTTGCCTCCCAACAAGCGCTATCGTTTAACGCCCCTAGCTAGGCATAAAAACACGAATAGATCTAGCTATTGTCATCTCCGGCATGCAATTCTTTCCTCATCAAATCCTCCAAAACTCATCTTAGAAAATCTATCCTTTCCCTTATTTCCCTTTTAGAAGAAGAACTTAAATCATGGAAAGGACTTTGATTTATAATTTAAACATTCATAAACCCATAGTCGGGATCATCACCGTATATATCATCATATAAAATGCATAGTTCATTTCTAATGGGCTCCTTCATCATTTTATTCAACCAATCCCTATTGAATCCTAAAGAAATTCCTCTAGTAATCCAATCAAACTCTTCAAAAGCCTCAAGGTACAAAGATTGAGATATTTCGGGATAGGGAACTCTTTTCCTAAGATTTTCATTATAGGATTGATAATCTCTAGCTTCCAAACTACGCATGGTTTCTTTATTATAAAGAATATCTATAATCGGAGGGTGTTCAACATCCTTTTTGTATAAAGCTATTATAATATCAAATTCACGCATAAGGACAATAGTGGCAATCTTTTTAGCTATTGGGTGATTAATATTGGGAAGTTCATAAAACACCTTTTGCAAAGCAGGATGGATATGCACAAATTTTCTTTCTAATTTCTCAATGAGCATAACAATGGCATCTGCATAGCAATTGGTCTAAAGAAGAATAGATATTTTATTAATAGGCATGGATCCTATGCAATCAAAGAATTCTTGAATAGCACTTTTTCCAATAATATTAGCATCCCCCACACGAAAGATTTTTGTTTTGTAATTAGGTGGAGTTTCAATTTCATGATTCAAAGAACAAGACTCAAGTGTTCCTTCAAGATTTTCAATGATAACCTCCCCAGTTTCAGACATGACGGCAAAAAACCAATCTAACAAACGAGCACACAAGAAGCAATCGAAAGGAGACGACGGAAGAGGGGCGAAGAAAAGGTAAAGGTTTTTGAAAACCGTTTTAGAAGTGGGGGAGAGGAAAACGAGAGGCAAATGGCGAATAATGTAATGCAAGGGAGAAGAGTTTATGATGGGTAATTCATATGGCTTGACTTGGCATAGATCTCCCCGGCAACGGCGCCAGAAATCCTTCTTGCTACCTCTTGAGCTTGCGTTGGTTTTCCCTTGAAAAGGAAAGGGTGATGCAGCAAAGTAGGTAAGTATTTCCCTCAGTTTTGAGAACCAAGGTATCAATCCAGTAGGAGACGACGCACAAGTCACCGAATACCTACACCAACAATCAACAACTTGCAACCAATGCGATAAAGGGGTTGTCAATCCCTTCACGATCACTCGCAAAAGTGAGATCTGATAGAGATAGATAAACTGTAAAGTAAATATTTTTGGTGTTTTTGGTTTATAGATTGGAAAGTAAAGATTGCAAAATAGTAGATCGTAAACTAGCAAGATGTAAACGAGACTCAATATAATGGAAAAGAGACCCGGGGGCCATAGGTTTCACTAGTGGCTTCTCTCAAGATAGCATAGATTATGGTGGGTGAACAAATTACTGCCGAGCAATTAATAGAAAAGCGCATAATCATGACGACATCTAAGACCATGATCATGAACATAGGCATCACGTCTATGTCAAGTAGACCGACTCCTGCCTGCATCTACTACTATTACTCCACACACGATCGCTATCCAGCATGCATCTAGAGTATTAAGTTAATAAAGAATGGAGTAACGCATTAAGAAAGATAACATGATGTAGAGGAATTAACTCAAGCAATATGATGAAAACCCCATCTTTTTATCCTCGATGGCAATAATACAATACGTGCCTTGCTGCCCCTACTGTCACTGGGAAAGGACACCGCAAGATTGAACCCAAAGCTAAGCACTTCTCCCATTGCAAGAAAGATCAATCTAGTAGGGCAAACTAAACCGATAATTGGGAGAGACTTGCAAAGATATCAAATCATGCATATAAGAATTCAGAGAAGAACCAAATAATATTCATAGATAATCTTGATCATAAATCCACAATTTATCGGATCTCGGCAAACACACCGCAAAAGAGTATTACATTGAATAGATCTCCAAGAACATCGAGGAGAACATGGTATTGAGAATCAAAGAGAGAGAAGAAGCCATCTAGCTAATAGCTATGGACCTGAAGGTCTGTGGTAAACTACTCACGCTTCATCGGAGAGGTAATGGTGTTGATGTAGAAGTCCTCCGTGATCGAATCCCCCTCTGGCAGGACACCGGAAAAGGCCCCAAGATGGGATTTCACGGGTACAGAAGGTTGCGGCGGTGGAAAAGTGGTTTCATGGCTCTTCCTAATGTTTTTAGTGTATAAGAGTATATATAGGTGAAGGAATTAGGTCAAGGGAGCTCGAGGGGCCCACGAGGGTGGGGGGAGCACCTACCCCCTGGGCGCGCCCTCCTGCCTGGTGGCTTCCTTGTTGTATCTCCGACTTCATCTCCAAGTCTTCTGGTTTGCTTTCGGTCCAAGAAAGATCACCATGAAGGTTTCATTCTGCTTGGACTCCGTTTGGTATTCCTTTTCTGCAAAACTCTAAAATAGGTTTAAAAGTAGAAACTGGCACTGTGCCCTCGATTAATAGGTTAGTCCCAAAAATAATATAGAAGAGCATATTAATTCCCATTAAACATCTAAAATAGATAATATAATAGCATGGAACAATAAAAAATTATAGATACGGTGGAGACGTATCAAAAACAGTGTGGAATTGTTTCACAACTCACGCCAGCCAGAACACCACAGCGTAATGGTGTGTCCGAACGTCATAACCATACTTTATTTGATATGGTGCGTTCTATGATTTATCTTACTAATTTACCACTATCATTTTGGGGTTATGCATTAGAGACAACTACATTCACTTTAAATAGGGCACCATCTAAATCCTTTGAGACGACACCGTATGAACTATGGTTTCGCAAGAAACCTAAGCTGTCATTTCTTATAGTTTGGGGTTGTGACACTGTCGGGGAAACTGATCCACGAACACCTATGGGACCGGCGGACCGTGCCCCTTTCGGTTCGGCGGGGGGCGGAGATCGCACGAAGAGCGGATCGAGGCGAATCACACGAGCAGTTTACCCAGCTTCGGAGCTCTCTGGAGAGATAATACTCCTACTGCTGCTTGTTGGATTGTATTGAGTTCTTGCTCAGGAGCGCTGAGTGCTACAGAACACTCTAGCTGCTAACGAGACTGAGCGTGTGTGTTTCTCTGGCTTTCGAACCCCTTCTACGTTGCGCATGGGCCTCCTTTTATATGCTCAAGGGGTCACCGACAGGTGGCAACGCAGACAAGGGTAAAAACGTAAAAGGAGTTGCGGTTGGTACAACTACTTGTACAGTGTATCCTACCTAACCCTGACGGCAGGGGACAAAGGCATTAAATGCCCGTCTGTGTTGCCCAAACAGTGCAGAAAAGGACCGTTAGGGACGCCACCGTTCGCCATGATGGTAATCTTGTCAGCGTCGCTTGCCACCTCGCACCGCTGGCTGCACAGACTCTTGCCACGCGCGCCTGGAAAGGCCTCAGGGCGACACGTTTGTGGATGTGCTGGAGCGCGGGTACAGAGTGGTAGCTTGCCGCGGCAAGCGCCTTGCCGCGGTCGTTGTCTTGTCGCGCCTGGAAGCTTGTCGCTCACTAGGCCTTGCCGGGACACGTGGCACGTCGCGGCAAGTTCCTTGAGATGCCTTGGTTGGCCTTCCCGGCAAGCTCCTCTTGCCGGGGCCTTGTCTCCTTGGCTTAAATACTTTGTTCTTGAATGGCTCCAAAGGAACCACGGAGGACCTTGGCGGTCGCCCGGCAAGCCTTGCCGCGGGGTGCTGCAACTGCCCATGCACAAGTTCGGGATACTAGGGTACCCCTACTCTAGTACACCGACAGGAGCCCCCGGGCCTGGGCCACACACGGTGCCGAGTGCTGTTGGGCTAGGCCCAAAACAGGGCACGGGCACGCGCGGCCCGGGTTATGCCGTATCTCACTCTGTATCCACCGCGCCCTCCCCGAATGGCACGCGTTGAATGCGGCATCGTGGGAGAGATCGTGGGTGGTTTCGTTATTCGGAAGGGCGGAACGTCCGCCCCCTCCCTCTTTATAAGCAGGGGAAACAGGGGCAGTTCGCCCATCTCGCCGGTTGTTACTCCATTCTCGAAAATCTCCGCCGCTCCCCCCTTCTTCCCAAAGTCGAAAGAGAGCAGCGCTCCGCCCCCCACTGCCACCAGCACCACCAACGCCGTCGATCTCCCCCGCCACCTCCGCCATGGCTCCGAAAGCCGACAAGGGGAAGGGTGTGAAATCGGCCGAGGCGCAGCGGCTCGCGGCGCTGTGAAAGGAGCGGGCCATCTTCCCCCCTCAGCTTGCCGCGAAGGAGCTGAGGGAGTACTACTACCTCTTCTGGTCGACGGAGACGCGAACGCATCCGCGCACGAAGGTACTCCCGGTTGCCGCTTCGAGACTAGCTCCGAACGGATACCCCTTCTTCGCGCTGTTCTTCTACTGCGGGCTCTGCCCGCCCTTCTCTGAATTTTTCTGTGATATCATGAACACCTACGGGTTCCGCCTCCTTGACATCACCCCCAACGCCGTTCTGACCATGGCAGTTTTCGCACATCTCTGTGAAAACTTTGTCGGAATCCATCCAAATGTAGCTCTCTTCCGCCACTTCTTTATGCCCCGGGTTGAGAGAGGGGAGCCCCTTGCCGGCGGAATCGCTTGGATCTCGAGAGTCGGCAAGAAGGAAGCCTATCTGGAGGGAGAGCTCCGCAGCAAGTGGGAGGAATGGAGAGCAGAGTGGTGCTGGATTGTCGAGGAGAACCCGCAACCATTTACTGCCCTGCGCCAAGCCCCAGTAGTGCGTGGCAACGATTGGAGCAACGTGGCTTCGGAAGATGATAGGCTGAAGATTGCCGTCACCCGGATCCTTCGCCTTAGGCTTGCCGGGCTCACCGTAGGCGCCGTTGGCGCAGATTTTCTTCGCTGCCGCATCGCCCTCCTGCAGGAGAGGAGGAGACCCGCCTGGGAGTTCCAAAACTCGGCGGATATCATGAGGCTGCGCCCGGGCCTCAACTTCAACTTCACTATTCTGGAGCTGGACGCGATGCTCCTGGAGCTGTTCAAGCGCGATCCTCAACATCCATTCATGTTGCCGAGGAGTGTCGTTCCGTTGTGCAACAACTCCTCGCTCGACCGCATCCGCGCAATGATGCCGTTGTGCGACTCGCATGGGATCGTCCCAACTTGGCAAGAGCCTACAGACGACGTCGTGCAGGAGTTCTTCGACAGCTTGGTTGAAGTGCCGGTCCGCTCCGACGAGCAGAAGAGCCTCACTCGCGACACCACCGACGCGGAGATGCAGCGCATCGCCACCAGCTTGGAAGAGGCGGCGGCAGCCGCTGCCGCGGGTGAGTTTGGATTCACCGTGGAGGAGGCAGAGGCAGCAGAGGCGGCAAGCCTTGCCGAGCACGAGGAGTTTGCCGGCGAGGAAGGGCTTGTCGGGCCTGAATCTGAGTCGAGCGAGCCCGCCGAGGGCGCGGGCGACCCGTTGCAAATTGGCTCCTCCTCCTCCCCACCTTCAGCCAGCTCGCCGCAAGCGGAGCCCCCAGCTCCAGCAGGAAGGCATCTCCGCAAGGCCGGGGACGTAGCGGGGCGGCAGACGGGTCAGCAGCCACCGCACCGCCCGACGCACTCGACCGCGGCAAGCAGTGTTGCCGCGGGAGCACCTCACGCCGCTGCGGCAACTGGAGCGGGGTCTTCCCGGTCCACCGCTACTGCACCTGCCAAGCGGACAAGGGAGCCTACTCCTCCGCCTCACCGCACCGGAGGCGAGCTGGACTTCGATCTCTCCGCGCTCAGCTCCGACGACGAAGAAGAAGAGTAAGATCCTTCGCTGTACTTGTAATTCTTCAATTCTTGCTGTCTTGTCTTGTGTCTGATTTCCTTTACTCTGAACCTGTTCCTTTTCAGGACTCTGGCCCAGAGAGCGGCGAAGAGAGCCAAGGCCCCGGTGATTGTCATCAAGGACGACCCCACCACGACGGCAGAGGACATGTCCGAGACCACCTTGTCGGACCCGGCAACCATTCCTCAAAGCAGCCCCCAGCGCAGCCCCCCACGTAAGTAAATGGTTTACTTCATGATGTCAGGCGCGCATTGGTGCTCTTCTTTTGCTGATATCTGTCTGTTGGTTTGTGTAGGAGCAGAGCAGCCTCACCAGGAGGGCCCGGAGGCCGCTCCCGAAGTGCCATCTGCTTCGACTACACCGCCCAGGGAGGATTCCCCGGCAAGGGAGCGTTCTCCGGCAAGGGAGAATTCTCTGGCAAGGGGCAGTTCTCCGGCAAGGGACAGCGCCAGTGATCCTTCGATGGTTGAGACCATGACTGCAGACCCTAGCACAGGTAACCCTTTTGCCTAAAAACTTCCCTTGGGTTCTTCTTCTTCTGATTTCCTTTTTGAATATTTGCTTGACCTTTCTCCCCTCTTCGGTCGTCAGATCCACCCGCCACGGAGCCGATGGAAACCGAGGCTGCCGGCGAGGAGAACGCGCGCAGCAACAACGACGACGCCGCCGCCACTGAAGAAGAGGCCGGTGCTGATGATCCCGCCGGCGAAGAGGCCGCCAAGGCTGCCGCCGCAGAAGCTGGCGAGGAATCCGGCAATTGTACTGACGGCCCCGAGGCCGCAGGAGCGCCAGGCGCTGCACCGACCGCCGATCCCTCTGCCGCTGCTGCAGCGCCAGGCTCCGAAGAGCCCCAGCCCGGCGCCTATTTGAAGGCCGGCGATGGCGTCTTCATCAAGCTCCCCTCGGCGTCGAGCTCCAGGGCTCCGGTCGAAGGAGAAACTTTTGACGAAGAGGTGCTCGCCTCCGCTGGGCTGACGCTGGTCGACGCGCCTAGCAGCAGCAGCGACGAGCCTGAGGAGGAGCGGCTGCTGCGGAAGCTGCTGTCGCTCTACCGCGCCCGACAGGCCAAGCTGGCATCCCGAGAAGCGCTTGTCGCGAAGGCGAGAGTGGACATTAAGAAGCGCGCGGAGGAGCTCCGGAGTCTCAGGCAGGAAGCTCTCCGGTCTCTGGCAGAGGAGCGGGAGCAAGTCGCCGAGGAGCGGAAAGCCTTCCTCCTCGCGAAGGCTAAGGTTGAAGAGCAACAACGGCTTGTCGCCGAAAGTCTATTTGCGCAGGAAGGAGAGCTGGCGTAGCGCAAGGTCAACCTTGACAGCCACGAGGAGGAGCTTGCCGCGCGGGAGCAAGCAATTGGCGGGGCTCTCAAGGAAGCAAAGGATGCTACCGCAGCTGCCGAGGCTGCCAAGAAGGAGCTGGAGACGAAGGTGGCGCAGCTGGAGGCCGATCTCAAGGCGAGCGACGAGGAGCTTGCCGTGCTCAAGCGTGAGCGCGAGAAGGACGCTGCCGCTCATGGTGAGCTGCAGGGTCTTCTCGCTGAGAGGAGCAAGGAGCTCAGCGCCGCCAAGGATTCCAATGCAGATCTCGAGTTGAAGTTGGCTACTTTGACTCAGATGCTGGACGGCGCCAGGGAGCGGGAGGTGGCCTTATCGAAGAAAATCAAGGCCGACGAGGCGCTGCTGGCGAATGCTGCTGCCGCCCACGATGCTTTTAGGGAGACTGTGGAGCACTGGACTGAGGGTCTTGTGGATCTTGCTGCCGCCATCGATGGGGAGCTGGCGCAGCTGGGGATGGAGGATCTCGGGTACCCCTCCGACGAGCACCTCCAACCCAGCGCCAAGCTCAGCTTGTTCTTCAAAGGCGTGGCGACGGCCCTCCAGCGACTCCGGGAGAAGATCCCAAAGAAGCTGGCCGACGAGTCGCGCAAGATCTGCGCAGGAGCTCTCCAGAAGGTGCTGATGAAGGTGGCCTTCCGCAACCCAGGCCTCAACTTCACCAACGTCCTCAAGTCCTTGCCGCCGGATGCTGACCTGGAAGCGCTCAAGGCCCTTGTCGCACCCATTGTGGACAAGGTGAGCGGAATCAAGAGGGTTGAGGGCGATCGCGTAGATTAGGCCGCCTGTTTTCTCTTTTTCTTTGTCGCTGCTAGTCATGTCATGAGAACAATCTGTTAGAGCTGCGACAAGCTATCTTGTAATATAACTCTATTTTGGGTAGAGATTTGCTATGTTATTCCCTTTACTTGATTCCTTCCTTTGTATGTTTTTTTGCCCTACGCTTTTAGGGAACTTGCCGGCGCAGGCACCTTAGCCGCGAGCGCTGAGTGCGGGACGTCAGCAGCCTGCTGGCGGTGCTGCTACCAACAAGAAACCTTGTCGCAACTAGTCACAGCTCACTTAAATTGTTGAGCGGACTCGAAACAAAGTAAGGGCGCAACTAGCTACGAGTTGGTTCCTCCGCGCACAGGTTTTCCATACAAAGCACGATCGTTCAAGGAAGATAACTTAAAAAAATTTAAAACTGATTGCTCAAACTTTGGCAACTTAGCTTTTCTGTCGTTTGCTTTCCGGTAAGGCGAAACTTCCTTGAACGATGCCTGGTCCACACCATTATCTTCTCCATTCCCCCTGGCAAACTTGTGTGCGAGGGAACCTTCCTTTCCTTTTTGAGAAAAAGAAAGAAGAGAAAATAAAGATATGGAGCCTTACGGCTCGTTATTGCTTACCGGGGGTAGGTGCTGCACAAAGTGTCAGATAATGCATGCAAATACAAAGTAGAAAGCATGAAATTGACAAGATGTGCGGAGCACATGAGCTTTACTTATGCACGGGATCTGCGCCCGACTTCGTACAAAGGATTACATGCAACATCGGCAAGACTTGTACAAAAGGTGGTTGCCGAAACAGGTTCCGGCAACCGCGCCCTACGGGTAAAACTTACGAAGATGCTCAATGTTCCAGGAGTTGCTCACCGGAACGCCATCTTCGGTCTCAAGGCGGACAGCGCCAGGCCTAGTGACTCGTTTCACCCGATAAGGGCCTTCCCACTTCGGCGTCAACTTGTTGGAATTCTTGGCGGACTGAACACGCCGAAGAACAAGGTCGCCTTCCTCGAGACTTTTGGCATTAACTTTGCGGCTATGGTAGCGGCGCAAAGCTTGCTGGTATCGAGCAGCTCGTACAGCAGCCTGAAGACGGTCCTCCTCAAGGAGCAGCGCGTCATCTTGTCGCTGCTGCTCTTGCTCAAGCTCATCATAAGCGAGCACGCGAGGTGACCCGTATACGAGTTCCGTGGGGAGAACTGCCTCTGCTCCATAGACTAGAGCGAAAGGTGTCTGGCTAGTGGCTCGATTTGGTGTCGTCCTGATCGACCAAAGAACCACCGGCAGCTCCTCGATCCAGTTCTTTCCGCACTTGTGCAGCCTGTCGAAAGTCCTGGTCTTGAGCCCGCGCAGCACTTCAGCATTTGCCCTCTCCGCTTGACCGTTGCTTCTCGGATGAGCAACAGAAGCGAAGCAGACCTTGGCGCCAAGATCTTCGACGTATTGCATGAAGGTGTGACTCGTGAATTGCGTGCCGTTGTCGGTGATGATCCTATTAGGGATCCCAAAACGACAAACAATCGACCTGAAGAACTTGACTGCTGACTGTGCTGTCACCTTCCTCACTGCTTCCACTTCCGGCCACTTTGTGAACTTGTCGATTGCAACGTACAAGTACTCAAAGCCCCCGACAGCTCAGGGAAAGGGGCCGAGGATGTCGAGCCCCCAGACCGAAAATGGCCAGGATAAAGGGATCGTCTGGAGAGCTTGAGCTGGCTGGTGTATCTGTTTGGAATGGAACTGGCACGCTTCACACTTGGTTACTTGTGCAGTTGCATCCTGGAGGGCTATCGGCCAAAAGAAACCTTGCCGGAACGCTTTGCCGGCAAGTGCTCTTGCGCCAATGTGGTGGCCACATATGCCTCCCTGTATCTCTACCAACAGCTTTTGTCCGTCTTCCCGGTGAATACACTTCCATTTCACCCCGTTGAGTCTTCTTCTGTACAGTGTGTTGTCAACAAACTGGTACATACTTGACTGCCGGGCTACTCTTTCCGCTTCTTCTTGCTCTTCGGGAAGTTCTCCCGTCTGAAGGAAATGGACAATCTGCTGTGCCCATGTTGGAGCTTGCGGCTCGACAACAAGGACTAAAGGCACATCTGCTGCTGCGGGAACATCCGCTTCTACGACGAGAACTTGCGGCTCAGCCGGAGCTTGATGTTCCCCGGCAAGCTTGCCGGAGCAAATCTTGTCGGGAGCGTCTGCTTCAACGGAACAAACCCTAGGGCTTGCCGGAGCAGACTGCTCCTCAGCATCCTTGGTGTTGATCTTGAGGACCTTCTTGGCGGCGGCTTCGGGGAGCTCGGCCGGAAAATAGTCACCAGAAATCAACTTCCTCTTCTTGCTCTGTCCAGTTGATGGTGTTACGGACGGTTGAGTCAGCTTGAGCACAAAGATCCCTGGTTCCACAGGTAACTTAAGTGCGGCGCACTTCGACAGGCCATCAGCAACATCGTTCTGAGCTCTTGGAACATGTTCCATCTGTAGGCCGTCAAAGTGCTCTTCTAGCTTTCTCACTTCATCAACGTAAGCTTCCATCAACGGACTCTGATAATTCTTGTTCACTTGGCGGACGACAAGCTGTGAATCACCCCTGACAATGAGCTTCTTGATCCCAAGGTCTGCCGCGATCCTGAGACCGGCAAGCAAACCTTCATACTCTGCAGTATTGTTTGTTGCTTGCTCCTTGGGAAAGTGCATCTGGACTACGTACTTGAGGTGCTCTCCGGTGGGTGCGACAAGTAGCACGCCCGCACCGGCGCCTTGCAGCAAGAAGGCACCATCAAAGTACATCAGCCAATCTTTGCTTGCTTCCTTGACTGGGATGCTAGTTTCTGGAATTTCTTCATCTTGTGTTGGCGTCCATTCTGCTATGAACTCTGCCAATGCTCTGTTTTGGATAGTTGAAGTGCTTTCAAACTTGAGGCCAAAGCTTGACAGTTCCAGCGCCCACTCGACAATCCTGCCTGTTGCTTCTGGATTTTGCAGTATCCTCTTTAGCGGAAAACGAGTGACGACTGTGATCTCATGTGCTTGGAAGTAATGGCGCAGCTTTCTCGAGGCCATGAGAAGGCCGAAAAGCAATTTCTGCACCCCAGAGTACCTTGACCTAGCCCCCTGCAGAAGGTAACTGACAAACTAAACTGGGCGCTGCACCATTCTTTTCTGCATCTTCTCATGCGTCTGCGCAGATCCATCCTTGTCGGGACCAGAGCTTGTCGGTGAAGTCCCTTGCTTGTTGCTGGATGCACTTGCCGTGGTTGCTGGCTCATCATCCACGTCTCTCTCCGCCACTAACGCAGCACTAACCACTTGATTGGTTGCTGCTATATATAGGAGCAACTTCTCTTGTGGCTTAGGTGCGACAAGTGTTGGAGTGGAGGACAGGTATCGCTTTAAGTCTTGCAGCGCAGCCTCCACTTCCGGAGTCCATTTCATTGGACCCGCCTTTTTCAATATTTTGAAAAATGGCAGGGCGCGCTCAGCGGACCTAGAGATAAACGTGCTGAGAGCAGCTACGCAACCGGCAAGTCTTCATACATCCTTGACGCGCTTTGGTGCTTCAATCTGCTCAATGGCCTTGATCTTGTCGGGATTGGCTTCAATTCCCCGCTGAGACACGAAAAACCCGAGAAGCTTGCCGGAGGGGACTCCAAACACACACTTCTCGGGGTTAAGCTTGAGGTTCATCTTGCGCAGATTTGCAAAGGTTTCGTCTAAATCTTGAATCAGCGTCGCCTTGTCCTTGCTCTTGACCACTATGTCATCCATGTAGGCTTCCACATTTCTGTGCATTTGCGGCTCAAAAGCATGATGGACAACCCTTGCAAATGTTGAACCAGCATTCTTTAAACCGAAAGGCATCCGTACGAAACAGTACGTGCCACATGGGGTGATGAATGCGGTCTTCTCCTCATCCTCTTCTGCCATGAAGATCTGATGGTATCCTGAGTATGCATCAAGAAATGAAAGCAAGTCACATCCGGCCGCGGAGTCAACAATCTGGTCGATGCGCGGCAAGGGAAATGGGTCTTTGGGACAAGCTTTATTGACATCGGTAAAGTCGATACAAAGCCTCCATTTCCCGTTTGCCTTGCACACGACTACAGGATTGGCCAACCACGTAGGATGGAGCACTCCTCTGACAAGGCCTGCTGCTTCCAACTTCTTGATTTCTTCTGCGATGAATTCTTGGCGCTCCACTGCCTGTTTTCTGACTTTCTTCTTGACGGGCCGCGCATGAGGACAGACGGCAAGATGGTGCTCGATTACTTTCCTGGGAACACCAGGGATGTCAGACGGTTGCCATGCAAATACGTCGACATTCGCCCGCAGGAAAGCAACGAGCGCGCTTTCCTATTTAGGGTCGAGAGTGGCACTGATGGTGAAGGTACCACCAGTTCCGTCCTCCTTGGCGGACACCTTCTTGGTCTCTGGTGGAGCTACCATTGTCTTCTTACACTTGCCGGTGGAGCTCGATGGTGCGTCCTCGACGGCAGCGCAGCACTCCGAAGAGGTGCGCTTGCCGGAGTGGGCATCAGAACTCTTGCCGGACTTGGTCTTCTTCTTCCCCCCGGGAGCTTCAACGGCAAGTGACTTGCGATCTGTTGCGGCTGCTGCTTCCCGGTAGATCTTGTCGGCGCAGATAAGGGCATCCTTCTTGTCGCCAGGGACAGAGATGACACTTATCAGGCCTGGCATCTTCAGCATGTTGTATGC
This sequence comes from Triticum aestivum, assembly GCF_018294505.1. NCBI lineage: Eukaryota > Viridiplantae > Streptophyta > Magnoliopsida > Poales > Poaceae > Triticum > Triticum aestivum. The sequence continues at coordinate 256,897,904 of NC_057798.1, read as the reverse complement.
ATAGTGAGAGGCTGCCATGAACTTGGCGAGTGCTGGACGGCCTAGTATCCCATTGTAAGGCAATGGAAAGTCAGCGACGTCAAAAGTGACCCTCTCAGTCCTGAAGTTCAACTCGCTGCCAAATGTTACCGGCAACGTGATCTTTCCCTTAGGCTTGCTCCTTCCCGGATTGATCCCTTGGAATGTGCCGGTCTCTTCGAGCTCGCCATCAGGGATTTGGAGTTTCTGAAGTACCGCGGAGGAGATCAGGTTCAAGCCGGCCCCGCCGTCAACTAGCATCTTAGTGACCTTGAGGTTGCGGATAGTTGGTGAAACCAACATCGGCAAGCACCCGACCGCAGTTATGCGATCAGGGTGGTCCTCAATATCAAAGATGATAGGCGTGCTGGACCATTTCAGAGGCTTGCGTGACTCGACGGGTGGTTCTGCCGCACTGACTTCCCGCACCCACTACTTGAGCTGGCGGTGTGAAGTATGTAGAGAAGCACCGCCGTCAACGCACAGGACCTCTGTGGCTTTCTGGAACTCCTGCTCATCGGTCTCGTCATCCTCCATATCTTCATCGTCGTCGTCATCTTCATCCTTGTCGCGGCCGCGGGGAGGTCTGTCTCCTTGCCGCTGCTTGGCCTTGCCGCGGCATCCCCCTCGGCCGGGGCGTTTCTTGCTGGCTCCTCCAGCACCTTCCTGGGCTTTCTCCTTGTCGCGTCGCTCGTATTCAGCCTTTTGCTGCTCGACAAGCTGCTCAACCTTCTTGCAGCTCTGGAGGTCATGGCCCTTGGTGCGGTGGATCTTGCAGTACTGCTTGTTGGCGCCGTCCTGCTTGTCGGCGACCGCCACAGCCTGGTAGTTGGTGCTCGCGGCAACCTCCTTGCCGGAGCTACCAGCTTTGGCTTTGTTGGCGCCACCTCCATTGCCGGACTGCTCAACGACTAGCACATCTCTGCCTTTCTTCTTCCTGTTGTTCCGCCGCCGGTTTTCCTTTGCCGGGGCGGCCTCCTCACTATCAGATCCTCCTGCTCCTGTGTTCTCTCCGAGGAGTTTCCTCCCTTCCTCAGCACGTGCACACTTGTCGGCCAGGGCATATAGCTCACTGACGTCTCTGATCTTGCACATCGCCATCTCCTCCCGCATCCTGCGGTTCCGCACGTTCTGATGGAACGCGCTGATTACCGCGGCAGGGTGGACATCTGGGATGTTGTGCTGCACGTGGCTGAATCTCTGAATGTACTTGCGCAGGGGTCTCCTTCCTTCTGGGCGAGCAGATGAAGGTCGCTCTCTTGGCCATGAGGCTTGTGGCCGCCTGTAAAGGCGCCGACAAACTGATGGCATTGGTCTGCCCAAGAGGATATGGAGTTGTCCGGCAAGTGCATGAGCCAGGATCTGACATTGGGCTTGAGCACCAGCGGGAAGTAGTTGGCAAGGATCTTGTCGTCCCGTCCCCCGGTAGCTTGCACCGCGATGGTGTAGATGCTGAGGAACTCCGACGGATGCGACTTGCCGTCGTACTTCTCTGGTACGTCTGGCTTGAAATTCTTCGTGCTGGGCCACTGGACTTGCCTCAGCTCACGAGTGAACGCAGGGCAACCTACCGGTACGGAAAGTCGCCTGGTTCCCCTGGCGCATGCATGTCAACAGAGGGCCCAGCACGCTTGTCGGATTGACGTCGCGCTTCTCTTCGGCGCTCGATGCGAGTACGAGCGTCTTCTTGCTGTCGTTCATGAAGAACTTGGCACTGATCGCGACGAGCTCGTGGATCTGATGATGCTGTAGAGTCGCTGTCGAGGTGGATCCGGCGAGTCGGCGATCTTGGCCTTCGGGGTGGAGAGTGTATGGTGGTTGCACCCCCACCGGTTTCATCGCCACCGGCTCGTGCCTGGCAGTCCTGCCGTGGCCGCGATGTACTTGGCTGCCGCGTAGTGTCGGTGTTGGCGAAGCCGATGAGACTCTGAATGGTGGTCCTCCATCTGTTGATCTTGTCTTGGGTAATCCAGGAGCAATTGAGCTCGCGCCAAAGCTCCTGCTCGAGTGGTGGGCGGCAGTGGCGAACGGTGCGAGGAGCGGGATATGCTCGGACTTATAACTATGTTAGAAGGAGCGGTATCCCGTCCAGGCGACCGTGTTTCGCTCGTGCCAGCACATTGGTGTGCATGCTGGTCTTGAGCACCCCGAGATCCACTAGCTTGATCTTGTTCCAACGAACGTATGGTACTGCGAATACCATGACGCTGTCGGTCCTGCGCCTCCTGAGATGGGCGCGGTACATGTACGGACGCCGAGGTCTGCGCAGCCTTGTCCTTGGACCTGGCAGCACCATGAGCTCCCTCGTCGACGTCCGTTCTTCCGCCGGCGTCTACCCCACCACCCGTTTGCTCCGGTGGTGGTGAGATCGACGTGGACGGAGCAGCTGCCGCCGAAGCCTTCTTCTGCGGTGGCATGTCGATGAAGAAAATGAAGATCTAGCTCGTGTGAACGCCGGATCAGGTTCACGCAATCTCGACGCCCCCTACCTAGCGTGCCAAAGATGTCGGGGAAACTGATCCAAGAACACCTATGGGACCGGCGGACCATGAACCTTTCGGTTCGGCGGGGGGCGGAGATCGCACGAAGAGCGGATCGAGGCGAAGCACACGAGCAGTTTACCCAGCTTCGGAGCTCTCCGGAGAGATAATACTCCTACTGCTGCTTGTTGGATTGTATTGAGTTCTTGCTCAGGAGCGCTGAGTGCTACAGTACACTCTAGCTGCTAACGAGACTGAGCGTGTGTGTTTCTCTGGCTTTCGAACCCCTTCTATGTTGCGCATGGGCCTCCTTTTATATGCTCAAGGGGTCACCGACAGGTGGCAATGCAGAAAAGGGTAAAAACGTAAAAGGAGTTGCGCTTGGTACAACTACTTGTACAGTGTATCCTACCTAACCCTGACGGCAGGGGACAAAGGCATTAAATGCCCGTCTGTGTCGCCCAAACAGTGCAGAAAAGGACCGTCAGGGACGCCACCGTTCGCCACGATGGTAATCTTGTTAGCGTCGCTTGCCACCTCGCACCGCTGGCTGCACAGACTCTTGCCACGCGCGCCTGGAAAGGCCTCAGGGCGACACGTTTGTGGATGTGCTGGAGCGCGGGTACAGAGTGGTAGCTTGCCGCGGCAAGCGCCTTGCCGCGGTCGTTGTCTTGTCACGCCCGGAAGCTTGTCGCTCACCAGGCCTTGCCGGGACGCGTGGCGCGTCGCGGCAAGTTCCTTGAGATGCCTTGGTTGGCCTTCCCGGCAAGCTCCTCTTGCCGGGGCCTTGTCTCCTTGGCTTAAATACTTTGTTCTTGAATGGCTCCAAAGGAACCACGGAGGACCTTGGCGGTCGCCCGGCAAGCCTTGCCGCGGGGTGCTGCAACTGCCCGTGCACAAGTTCGGGATACTAGGGTACCCCTACTCTAGTACACCGACAGACACTTATGTCAAAAGGCTTCAGCCTGATAAGCTCGAACCCAAATCAGAGAAGTGTGTCTTCATAGGATGCCCTAGGGAAACAATTGGGTACACCTTCTACCACAAATCCGAAGGCAATATCTTTGTTGCTAAGAATGGGTACTTTCTAGACAAGAAGTTTCTCTCGAAAGAAGTGAGTGGGAGGAAAGTAGAACTTGATGAGGTAATTGTACCTTCTCTCGAATTGTAAAATAGCACATCATAGAAAACCGTTCCCATGATGACTACACCAACTAGAGAGGAAGATAATGATAGTGATCATGAAACTTCAGATCAAGTTGCTATTGTACCTCGTAGGTCAACCAGAACACGATCGGCACCAGAGTTGTACGGTAATCCTATCCTGGAGGTCATGTTACTAGACCAAGGCAAACCTTCGAACTATGAAGAAGCTATGATGAGCCCAGATTCTGATAGATGGCTTGAGGCCATGAAATCTGAGATAGGATCCATGTATGAGAACAAAGTGTGGAGTTTGGTGGACTTGCCCGATGATCGGCAAGCCATAGAGAATAAATGGATCTTCAAGAAGAAGACTGCGGCTGATGGTAATGTTACCGTCTACAAAGCTCAACTTGTCGCAAAAGGTTTTCAACAAGTTCAAGGGGTTGACTACGATGAGACTTTCTCACCCGTAGTGATGCTTAAGTCTGTCCGAATCATGTTAGCAATTGCCGCAATTTATGATTATGAAATCTGGCAAATGGATGTCAAAACTGCATTCCTTAATGGATTTCTTAAAGTAGAGTTGTATATGATGCAACCAGAAGGTTTTGTCGATCCTAAAGGTGCTAACAAAGTGTGCAAGCTCCAGCGATCCATCTATGGACTGGTGCAAGCATCTAAGAGTTGGAATATACGCTTTGATGAGATGATCAAAGCATATGTTTTTTTACAGACTTACGTTGAAGCCTGTATTTACAAGAAAGTGAGTGGGATTGTGTAGCATTTCTAATATATATATATATGTGGATGACATATTGTTGATTGGAAATGATATAGAATTTCTGGATAGCATAAAAGGATACTTGAATAAGACACTTTTTTCAATGAAAGACCTCGGTGGAGCTGCTTATATATTGGGTATCAAGATCTATAGGGATATATCGAGACACTTAGTAGGACTTTCACAAAGTACATACCTTGGCAAAGCTTTGAAGAAATTCAAAATAGATCAGTCAAAGAAAGAGTTCTTTCCTGTGTTGCAAGGTGTGAAGTTGAGTAAGACTCAAAGCCCGACCACGGTAGAAGACAGAGAGAGAATGAAAGTCATTCCCTATGCCTCAGCCATAGGTTCTATAAAGTATGTCATGCTGTGTACCAGACCTGTTGTGTGCCTTGCCATGAGTTTGGAAAGGGGGAACAATAGTGATCCAAGAGGGGATCACTGGAGAGCGGTCAAAATTATCCTTAGTCACCTAAGAGGACTAAGGAAATGTTTCTCGGTTATGGAGGTGATAAAGAGTTCGTCGTAAAAGGTTACGTCGATGCAAGCTTTGACACTGATTCAGATGACTCTGAGTCTCATTCTAGATACATGTTGAAAGTGGGAGCAATTAGCTAGAGTAGCTCCAAGCAAAGCAGTGTAGACATAGAAATCTGCAAAATACATACAGATCTGAATATGGCAGACTCGTTGACTAAACCTCTCTCACAAGCAAAACATGATCACACCTTAGTACTCTTTGGGTGTTAATCATGTGACGATGTGAACTAGATTATTGACTCTAGTAAACTCTTTGGGTACATGGTGATGTGAACTATGGGTGTTAGTCACATGGCGATGTGAACTAGATTATTGACTCTAGTGCAAGTGGGAGACTGAAGGAAATATGCCCTAGAGGCAATAATAAAGTTTTTATTTTATATTTCCTTATTCATGATAAAGGTTTATTATTCATGCTAGAATTGTATTGATTGGAAACTTAAATACATGTGTGAATACATAAACAAATACCGTGTCCCATGTGAGGCTCTACTAGACTAGCTCGTTGATCAAAGATGGTTAAGGTTTCCTAACCATAGACATGTGTTATCATTTGATAACAGGATCACATCATTAGGAGAATGATGTGATGGACAAGACCCATCTGTTGGCTTAGCATAATGATCGTACAGTTTATTGCTATTACCTTTCTTCATGTCAAATACATATTCCTTCGACTATGAGATTATGCAACTCCCAGATACCAGAGTGAAAGAACATGCGGTGCCCCCATGTTTGGTTTTGGTAATTGATGAAAATCTCTATGGACTAATGGTTGCCATGAGTTATATTTGAAGGGTTTGTCCATAAGCTTTTCTTGGAGTCCATTTGTTGGTTTCAAGGAGAGTTTGTGATGACCATGGTGCTATTAAGGAATTATCCAAAGACCGGTCATGTGAGTGTTGAGCTTATTGCAAGCATGTCTTGAAGAAGAAGCTTGTGTGGTCATTCATGTCCACCTTCAAGACATCATCCAAATGAAAAGAGTTGGAAAGATTCAAAACACAAAGCGCACAAGATGTACCGAGGGATCAAGTGATCCCATGGTATGGTAAGCATTGTCCATTACGCTTTGTGTGCTAACCCATGGTGTTCGTGAGAGTTCTTTGTGGGGTTAGATTGCGGTGTGCAAGTTCAGGTGATGCATCATGAAGAGATCAAGTGCTTGAAGCTTGTCATCCATTGTGGTGACAATGGACTTGTGAAGATGAGTGGAAGAGTGGCTCACCCATAGTGGAGTATGGGGGAGCAATCAACTAGTCTTCATCGAGCCAACGCAATCAAGAAAGGTGGTCCATCTTGAGGAGGAGTAGATCGTCATCATCTAGCTCAAGTGGACTTTGTGCAAGGCAGAGGTTTGCCCTTGATAGGTCTTCTATTTTACCGGTCTCATAGTGGTAGTTGGGAGACCGGGTTTTTAGGATCGATTGTCGTACTATCAAGGGGGGCTCTCGATGAGTTGCTTGATCGTATCATTCATAGAGATCTCAAACCATTGAATCCTTGCAACATCTTTATTGGTTCTTGTTTGGTTCTTCTCCTTGTGAGATTTGGAGCTTTTGGTCATTTTCATGACAAGCTCGAGTTCATCAAAAATGGAGTTCACATGCATCTTCTATGATGTTTTCGATGTTGGAGGGTATGTCGGTTCTTCTCTGTTGGAGGTGTCACTCCTTTGTTTGCTAAGCATACCTCCCCTGCCCCTTCTCTGTTTTGATGCTACTCGTTGTCTTGTTTAAAACAAGCTTGAGTTTGCTCAATTCGGAGCTCATTTGCAGAAGTTTTGCAAGTTCTGGTTTCGTTGGAGTATACTTTGTTTTCGCGGTAGTGGCCTAAGGATGGCGCCAGTGGTAGTACCGCTGGGCCGGAGCGGCAGTACCGCTTATCGCCACAAGTGGTAGTACCGCTGTCCCACAGCGGTAGTACCGCCCATGGCCATAAGCGGTAGTACGGCTCCAGTTCCGCGCTGGTACCGCCTCGACTCGAGACGTGGTTTTCTCGTGTCGGGTTCAGCGGCAGTAGTAGCAGCAGTAGGAGCGGTAGTACCATTGGGGTGAGTGGTAGTACCGCTTATATGCAGTACTACCGCCCCAAGGTTCTTGTTTTGTTGCTCCGTTTCCCTGCTTCTTCCGCTCGAGCGGTAGTACCACTCGTGGAGCGGTAGTACCGCTCGTTTGTGGGCTGAGCACATAACGGTTGGATTTTCCCCCTCCTATAAAAGGGGGTCTTCTTCCCCATTGAACCTTATCCTTTGATCTCGTGTTCTTCCCCCATTGTTGACCTTCTTCGAGCTTGCTAACTCTCAATCCCTCCATGGATTCTTGCTAGTTTTTGAGGGAAAAGAGAGAGAGGAGATCTAGATCCACATTTCCACCAATCACTTCCTCCTCTAAGTGAGGGGAACCCCTTGGATCTAGATCTTGGAGTTCTTCGTGTTCTTCTTTCGTTCTTCCTCTCGTTTTCCTCCCTAGCATTAGTTGCTTTGGTGGGATTTGGGAGAGGAGGACTTGGACACTCCGTATGCCCTTGCCATTGCATTTGAAGCATCGGTTTGAGTTCTCCATGCGATATGTGGAAGTTACAAGTTGAGAAGCTTATTACTCTTGGGTGCTTGGTGCCCTTGAGCTTGTTCCTCTTGGGTGCTTGGGCGCCCTAGACGGTTGGTGGTGTTCGGAGCTCAATCATTGTGGTGTAAAGCTCCGGGCAAGTGTCGGGGTCTCCAATTAGGTTGTGGAGATCTCCCCGAGCAATTTGAAGGGTACCGGTGACCGCCCCCAAGGGTTGCCAAAGTGTACGGGTCCGGTGACCGCCCCCAAGGGTTGCCATTTGTATGGGTTCGGTGACCGCCCTCAAGGGTCCCTTTGTGGAATCACGGCATCTTGCATTGTGCGAGGGCGTGAGGAGATTACGGTGGACCTAGTGGCTTCTTGGGGAGCACTGTGCCTCCACACCTCTCCAAACGGAGATTAGCACCTGCAAGGGTGTGAACTTCGGGATACATCATCGTCTCCGCGTGCCTCGGTTATCTCTTACCCGAGCCCTTTACTTATGCACTTTACTTTGTGATAGCCTTATTGTTCTTTGTCATATATCTTGCTATCACATAGTTACTTATCTTGCCTAGCATAAGTTGTTGGTGCACATAGGTGAGCCTAGTTGTTTTAGGTTTTGTGCTTGACAAATTAACCGCTAGGTTTATTCCGCATTTGTTCAAGCCTAAACCGTAATTATTTTAAAGCGCCTATTCACCCCCCTCTAGGCGACATCCACGATAATACCTTGTGTGATATCAAATGTCACAACATAACTGGGTGATCATAAAGATGCTCTACAGGTATCTCCAAAGGTGTTTGTTGAGTTGGCATAGATCAAGATTAGGATTTGTCACTCCGAGTTTCGGAGAGGTATCTCTGGGCCCTCTCGGTAATACACATCATAAGCTTGCAAGAAATGACTAAGGAGTTGGTCACAAGGTGATGTATTACGGAACAAGTAAAGAGACTTGCCGGTAATGAGATTGAACTAGGTATGAAGATACCGACGATCGAATCTCGGGCAAGTAACATACCGATGGACAAAGGGAACTACGTATGTTGTCATAACGGTTCGACCGATAAAGATCTTCATAGAATATGTAGGAGCCAATATGGGCATCCAGGTTCCGCTATTGGTTATTGACCGAAGAGGTGTCTCAATCATGTGTACATAGTTCTCAAATACGTAGGGTCCGCACGCTTAACGTTCGTTGATGATATAGTATTATATGAGTTATGTGATTTGGTGACTGTCGGTGTCAAAACCGGTGGATCTCGGGTAGGGGGTCCCGAACTGAGCGTCTAGGCGGATGGTAACAGGAGACAAGGGACACGATGTTTTACCCAGGTTCGGGCCCTCTTGATGGAGGTAAAACCCTACGTCCTGCTTGATTGATATTGATATTGTGGATGTTTACAAGAGTGGATCTACCACGAGATCAAGGAGGCTAAACCCTAGAAGCTAGCCTATGGTATGATTGTAATGGTTGTTGTCGTTGTTGTTCTACGGACTAGAGCCATCCGGTTTATATAGACACCAGAGAGGGATAGGGTTACATAGAGTCGGTTACAATAGTAGGAGATCTACATATTCGTATCGCCAAGCTTGCCTTCCACGCCAAGGAAAGTCCCATCCAGACACGGGACGAAGTCTTCAATCTTGTATCTTCATAGTCTTGGAGTCCGGTCGATGATGATAGTCCGGCCGATGATAGTTCGGCCGATGATGGTAGTCCGGCTATCCGGACACCCCCTAATCCGGGACTCCCTCAGTAGCCCCTGAACCAGGCTTCAATGACGATAAGTCCGGCGCGTATATTGCTTGGCATTGCAAGGCGGGTTCCTCCTCCGAATGATAGAAGATTGTGAACACCAGGATAGTGTCCGGTTCTGTAAAATAAATTCCACATTCCACCGTAGAGAGAATAACATATACACAAGTTCAATCTGCTGACGTTTTTTGCGGCATGACGTCACGCCACTACCAAGCCATTACTTGAATCGTTTTTTACTCTACCACCTCAGCGCATTTAGCGAAGCGGTTTCCTTGGCACGTATTGTCGAAGCAGAGATCGTGTTCCCCCTTAATACGGGATTCTCATCAATACGGATATGGGTAACCCAACCGCGCCATTGATGGTGACGCTTGGGGGATAAGCGAGTTTTACCAGGCCGGTGGGGGACGCGTAGACTTCGCCCGCCCATATAAGGGATAAGGATTCACCTTTTCACCTACGCCCTCTTCCTCCTTTGCTTATCCATCTCCGCGCACTCGAGCTCCAGCGCCCAAGACCGCAGATCTCGTCTCAACCTTCCCCAGTTATGTCCGGAGCGGGAGGCAAGTGGATGACCTCCTCTGTAGCGGAGGAGCACATCGAAGGACTGCGCAGCGCCGGCTACCTGTCCGGCGACATCGCGCACCGGTTGCCCGACGAGGGGCAGCTCATCCCCACCCCCAGGCCCCATGAGAGGGTCGTTTTTCTTCCCCACTTCCTCCATGGACTGGGTTTTCCACTTCACCCCTTTGTCCAGGGGCTCATGTTCTACTACGGCCTGGATTTCCATGATCTGGCACCGAACTTGATCCTCAACATCTCAGCGTTTATCATCGTGTGCGAGGCCTTCCTCTGCATCCAGCCCCACTTCGGCTTGTGGCTCAAGACCTTCAATGTCAAGCCAAAGGTAGTGAAGGGCACTCAAGCGGAGTGCGGAGGCTCCATGTTGGGCAAGATGCCCAACGTCCTTTGTTTCGAAGGGGCCTTCTAGAATCCGTCAAGGGGTGGCAATCGGGGTGGTTCTATATCACCGAGCTGCGCGACCCTAAGTGGGCGGCGGCCCCCGAGTTCAGATCTAGTATCCCCATGCAGCTCACCTCCTGGAAAGAGAAGGGCTTGCTGTGGGGTAGTTCGGAGGAGTTGACGGGACTCCAAGCCTGTATCCAGAAGCTGGTGAAAAAGCTCAGGCTGGTTAACATGGTCCAAGTCATGCTCGTCCGCCGGATTCTCCCATGCCAAGAGCGGGCATTCGATCTGTGGGAGTTCAATCCGGAACAACACCAGGCGCTGAGCGGGCTCTTCGACACGACGTACGAAGGTGCCTGGAGGGTGCTGTTTAAGGGCGCCGAAGCCCCCGCATCCGCGACTGAAGATCGCGGATTTCGCTCGCAGCGCCAAGCCGACGAGGTAAGTGATTCTACCCCTTTACATGACACTTGCTTTTCATAGTTTGACTCTATGCGGGTTTTAATTTCCCCTTTTCCTTTGACAGGACTGGATGAGAAAGGCGGAGCAGATTATCTGCCCGGCTCCCATGCCAGAAAACCCAGTAGACGCCCATCTAACGAGGCTGCTGGTTCCGGCACCGCACGTGGTGCCGGAGAAGAAGGCCAAGAAGGAGGCCACGGGTGCTCAAAAGAGTTCCCGTTTTCAGGTGTCCGACGACTCCGGGGCGGACTCCTCCCCCGAAAATGAGGAGGAGAAAGAGGACTCTCCCCCAGAGGAGGGAGAGAGGAAGAGGAAGGCTTCCCCAATAGGGGAGGCTGAAGGGTCCAAGAGGGGAAGGACTATTCCCCCGGACAGCTCCGCCAACATCAACATTGGCGAGGAAGAATGGCCTTCAAGGGCCAGGCCTCCGGCGAGATCATAAGTATACGGATTCCTGAATGAGTTATAATTTCTTTTTCTGCGTCACATAGTGTCATTCTGATGCCGCATGCTGCCTGTAGTCCGGCCAATGATGATGTCCCTTCTTCATCGAGCGGGTCGTTGGCTCCGTCGGAGGTAGACTCCATCCCGACCGCCTCCACCCCTCGCGACACCAAGGACGCCGAGGTGGGATCCCAAGAAGGGACCCATCAGGGGGAGGCTCCGGAGGCGCCACAAGGCGGCCTCCCGGACTTTGCGCCAGACTCCATATCAGAACCCGCAGTGGTTCCGGAGTTCGGCCGGCGGCCCCTTCACACAAAGGGCAAGACCGTGACGCCGGCGGCTTCCGTCCAACCGGAGGCGCCGGACAATTTGTTGGAGGTGCTCCAGAGCGCTTCCATCGAGGAAGAACACCGCACTATTATGAGTGCGGTGATTCAGAAGGTACAGCTCGCCAAGAGCGGGCTGACCGAAGCCTGCAGTAGCCTTCTATCAGGCTTTGAGGTATGAAGTTAAAAATATGCAATGTAATACCGCATAGACAGTAGCCCCTGATGCTCGGTTCGGTGTTCGGAAAGAAAAGCCGGACTGAGGATCTGAAATAAACAAGATATACGCAGGGTTGCTAAAAAATTATGTCAATATGGGTTGCAGGCTGCGCTGCTGACCTCTGCCGCACTGACTGCAGAGGTCGGTGATTTGAAGCAGGAGCTCGAGCGGTCCGAGCAAGAGCTCGGCTGTGCCAAGAAGCAGCTCCAGGACAAAGAAGGTGAGTAACACCACTTTGAACTTGTACCTTACAGAAAAGGATTTAGGTTGCAACAAAAAATAACAAGGATAACATGGGTAGTGCAGGGGCCACGAACGAGGTGGCGACCCTGAAGGAGGCCGTGTCCGCGGCCGAATGCAATGCGGCCGCGGAATGGGCAGAGCGAGAAAAGCAGGAGGCGCAGGTGGCGGTGGTTCGGCAAGAGCTCCAGGCTCTCATGGAAAAGCATGAGAGTTTGGAGGGTGACTCAAAGACTCGAGAGTCCGAGCTTGCCTCGGCTCTCGAAAGTGCCAAAACTGCCAAGGCCGATGCCCATAAGTCCCCGTATTCGGAGCTCTCCAGGGGCATTTGCAGATCTGCCTCGCAGTGTGTCTAATGCCGCCGCATTCTATTGAGCCGAGGAGGAGAGCTCAACGGAGAAGGTCTTCTGGTCTCAGTATGCTGAGGCCGGCCATCCGGTGCCCCGTAGCGACCAGCTGAAGCAGCTAGTCGAGCTCCACAAGGCGGCCGAGCAGGCCATGAAGGGCCTCATAGTCCGGCTGTGGCCTGGAGAGGCCATGCCTGGTTGCTACTTCGGCCTCGTGCGACGGTTGGTGGATGCGTGCCCCTGGGTGGAGGTTATCAAGCGCTCCGCCTGTATTGAAGGTGCTCGTCGGGCCCTTGCCCGCGCAAAGGTGCATTGGGGCAAGATGGATGCGGAGAAGCTAATCACTGACGCACCACCAGCGGGCAAGGAATATCGTACGCCCGAAATGTACTATAAGACTGTCCTGAAGGGTGCCCGCAAGATTGCAGATGAGTGCCCCAGGGATGTAATTATTGAGTAAATTCGCAATGTGTTATCCTGTGCGCTGAAAACTTTGTTCATATGCACTAAGCAACGCTTGTTAATTTAAAATATTACCTTCTGTGCGGCCGTTTATAAAATCTGAGAGATGGCAAGTCGTCGGCTTCAGCCCCCATGCCACGAGTGCTGGGGTGTTCGGGATAAACTTGAGCACTCTTGTTCCCATTTTTGGGTCCATCTAGGGAGGCGCTCAATACAACGAACAAGGCAACCGGACTTATAGTGCTTGAACACTCTCACTTAGCCATAGAATTCTATAATTTTAAGTTTCGGCGAAGCCCCTAGTATTCGGAAGACCGAATTAGGGGCGCTATCCACGCCTTCGTCGGACATTATCTGGAACTTCGCTCAAAGCGGCCTAGGTCTTTAAGGACCCAAAAGGACCTCTCGAATAGCGACTAGTCTCTTGCTTTATATTGACAGTTAGTTTTAGCTTTCTCCACTGAGGCGTTAACCCGGCTCAACCGGGGCGCAATCGCAGTGGTTCTCCCAGTGCTACCTTAGCCGATAGAACGGAACGTAAGGTGCCGAACATGGGAGCCGGGCAAACCCAACTATTGACCCAAGACATGATTCGGAGCCAATTCATATAATGCTATAAGTTCGGGGTGCCGCACTTGTGAAAGTGTTCGGACTTTATCACACCATAATGCAGGGAACATAAGCCCCTGGTGTATTTGGCCGTACCAAAATGTACGGATGCAACATGTCGTAAATGAACATATATATAAGGTAATGCAATTATGGGCAAAAAGTGCTGCATTTTATTCGAGAAGATCTGCTATGAGTGCGGAATGATAAAAATAGTGCGGAAAGCAAGGGATTGGACGAATTAAAGGCGTCTCCCTCCAGGGGTAGGCCGCGGAATGGTGTATTTAACAAATTTAATGCTCGTAATGGAGACCACCTGAGTGTTCGTCACGGCCTTTGTCCCTCCCTGGCTGTTGCATCATGAGTTCGGCAGGTTTGCCGCCGGACAGAGTTCTGTATAAAAAAGAGAGAAATAAAAGATAAAAAGAGCGGCACACTTGGGAGCCCCTGGTGTGGTCGAACCGCACTCTAGGTCTGTTGTGGTTGTGCCTCTCCCCCTATTCCCATGGTATCTCCAGGGCGTAATTATGTACGCGGAGAGTTTGTCTTACAATTGAGCGAGGGCTGGGGTTGAGGCCGCATTGCTACGCGTGCTCGGAACATGCCAGGTGGTCTTGGTTGATGTTGCTCCGGGCGCGTTTGGCCGTGTCCGGTCGTTTAACGGCCGGACTCGAAAATTGCCTTAAAAGGCTGCTCTGTACTTCTTCCGCGAGAGCTGCTGTATGTTCCTCCGTTCGGAGGGAGCGTTCCGTGTTTCCATTGACCGTGATGACTCCACGAGGGCCTGGCATCTTGAGCTTAAGGTATGCATAATGCGACACCGCGTTGAATTTTGCGAACGCGGTTCGTCCGAGCAGAGTGTGATAGCCACTGCGGAATGGGACTATGTCGAAGATTAACTCCTCGCTTCAGAAATTATCCGGGGATCCGAAGACCACTTCCAGTGTGACTGAGCCTGTACAACTGGCCTCGACACTTGGTATGACGCCTTTGAAGGTTGTCTTTGTAGGTTTAATCCTTGAAGGGTCTATGCCCATCTTGTGCACTGTATCTTGATAAAGCAGGTTCAGGCTACTGCCGCCGTCCATCAGGACTCTCGTGAGGTGAAATCCATCGACGATTGGGTCTAAAACCAATGCGGCGAATCCGCCATGGCAGATACTGGTCGGATGGTCTCTTCGATCGAAAGTGATCGGGCAAGAGGACCATGGGTTGAATTTTGGGGCGACTGGCTCCATCGCGTATACGTCCCTTAGTGCACGCTTCCGCTCCCTCTTGGGGATATGCGTTGCGTATATCATGTTTACCGTCCGAACTTGAGGGGGGAATCCCTTTTGTCCTCTGTTGTTCGGCGGCCGGGTCTCTTCCTCGTCATCGCTGTGTAGCCCCTTGTCATTGTTTTCGGCGATTAATGTGCCTGCCTGCTTGAATACCCAACAATCTCTGTTGGTGTGGTTAGCTGGCTTTTCGGGGGTTCCATGTATTTGACAGGAGCGGTCGAGTATTCGGTCCAAATGGGACGGGCCCGGAGTGGTTATTTTGAATGGCTTCTTTCGTTGACCGGGCTTGGAGCCTCGGAATCCGGCGTTGACTGCCGTATCCTCATTGCTGTCGCCGTTATGCGGCGTTTGTTTTTGTTTTGACGCGACCTGCCATTGCGGTCCTTGGTATCCGGACTGCCAGTGTTTTTGCTGAGGTTGTTGCTGCGAGCTAGCCAGCTATCCTCTCCCGCACAGAAGCGGGTCATGAGTGATGTGAGGGCTGCCATGGATTTTGGCTTTTCCTGTCCTAGGTGCCGGGCCAGCCACTCGTCGCGGATGTTATGTTTGAAGGCAGCGAGGGCCTCTGCATCCGGACAGTCAATGATTTGATTTTTCTTTGTTAAGAACCGTGTCCAGAATTGCCTGGACGATTCGTCTGGCTGCTGGATTATGTGGCTTAGGTCATCTGCGTCCGGTGGTCGCACATACGTGCCCTGGAAGTCGTCGAGGAATGCGGCTTCCAGGTCTTCCCAGCATCCAATTGACTCTGCGGGCAGGCTGTTAAGCCAATGTCGAGCTGGTCCTTTAAGCTTGAGCAGGAGATATTTGATGGCGCGAAGATCGTCGCCGTGGGCCATATGTATATGGAGGAGATAATCCTCAATCCAAACCGCGGGGTCTGTTGTGCCATCGTAGGATTTGATATTAACGGGTTTAAACCCTTCAGGGATTTGATGATCCATTACTTCGTCAGTGAAGCAAAGTGGGTGCGCGGCGCCTCTGTATTGAGCAATATCACGATGTAGCTCGAGAGAGCATTGTCTACTGTGTTCAGCTCGGCCACAGTAGTTGTATCCGGCGCGACGGTATTCGTCGCGGGTCTTGGGCGCCCACGTGATCCATAGATAGATCTGGATTGTCTTGCCTTGTCCTCCAATATATCCCGCAAGTCCGGCGCGTTCCCCCGTGGCTTCATGCTTTTTGAGCGATGCCGGGGTACGGTTTTGGTGGAGGGCTTGCATGCCTCTCTGTCGCGGCCACGAGGTGGTCGGTCTGCCGTATTGTGCGGTGGTGATGCAGGTTTGTACGCTTCCTCCTCTAGTCGGGGGAGCAACTTGCGTTTTGGGTAACTTTTGGAGGGGCGTTCGAGTTCATACTCTTCAGCCGCGAGGACCTTGGTCCATCTGTCGGCCAGTAGGTCTTGATCAGCTTGAAGCTATTGCTGCTTTTTCTTTAGGCTGTTTGCCGTGGCCATTAGCCTGCGTCTGAAACGCTCTTGTTCGACGGGATCCTCAGGCACGACGAATTCATCGTCGTCGAGGCTTGCCTCGTCTCCGGAGGGAGGTAAGTAATTATCATCCTCGACCTGTTCGTCTGCCGCCCTCTCGTGAGGGCTTGCTTCTGCCTCCTCCTGCGCTGGATCGTGCTGGAGGGGGTTGTCTTCGGCACTTTGTGGGTTGTTATTATCTCCTGTGCTGGAATCTCCATTCTTGCTGTGGCGGGATTTAGAGCGGCGCCGCTGACGTCGGCGCTTGGGCTGTTTCTTTAAGGAATCGGCCTCCGTTGCTTCTTCGCCGTCCCCATCTTTTGGGGTGTCCACCATGTATATGTCGTATGATGAGGTGGTCTTCCAGTGTCCTATAGGCACTGGTTCTTGATAGTCTCCGGCATCGTCATCCATACTGTCGATGTCTTCGGAGTCGTAGTCGAGTACGTCGGTTAGATCGTCGACGGTGGCTACGAAGTGGGTGGCGGGTGGGCTCTGAATTTCTTTGTCGTCCGCGTCCCAACCATCCTGGCCGTAGTTCGGCCAGGGCTCTCCGGATAGCGAGAGATGCTTCAGCGAATTTAAGATATCGCCGAAGGGTGAGTGCTGAAAGATGTCCGCAGCGGTGAATTCCATGATCGGCGCCCAATCGGATTCGACTGGCAGGGGCGCAGGAGGTTCGGAGTCCGGCAGGGAGTCCGGCACCTCGGAGTCATGAGCTTTATGCGGGACAAGGTAAGTGTTCGGCTCCATCGCCGTAGAAGTTGCAGCTCCCGAGGCGGTGTCCAGCCATCCGTCCTCGATCTGAGCGATTGGCTCCGGACTATGGGTCGGAGCGGATTCGTGTGCGGCCTCCAAGGTGCTGTCCGGCGGCAGAGTTAGGTCGTGCCCATCGTGACAGCGCAGCACGCTCGGCTGTGGCTCAGATCCATCGAAGATCAAGTCCCCGCGGATATCAGTCGTGAAGTTTAGGCTTCCAAACCTGACCTGCCGGCCAGGGGCGTAGCTTTCGATCTGCTCCAGATGGCCAAGTGAGTTGGCCCGCAGTGCAAAGCCGCCGAATACGAAGATCTGTCCGGGGAGAAAAGTCTCACCCAGGACTGCGTCGTTGTCGATTGAAGAGGCCATCAAGCCTATCGGTGACGACACAGAGGAACTCTCAATGAAAGCACCAATGTCGGTGTCAAAACCGGCGGATCTCGGGTAGGGGGTCCCGAACTGTGCGTCTAGGCGGATGGTAACAGGAGACAAGGGACACGATGTTTTACCCAGGTTCGGGCCCTCTTGATGGAGGTAAAACCCTACGTCCTGCTTGATTGATATTGATATTGTGGATGTTTACAAGAGTGGATCTACCACGAGATCAAGGAGGCTAAACCCTAGAAGCTAGCCTATGGTATGATTGTAATGGTTGTTGTCGTTGTTGTTCTACGGACTAGAGCCATCCGGTTTATATAGACACCGGAGAGGGCTAGGGTTACATAGAGTCGGTTACAATAGTAGGGGATCTACATATCCGTATCGCCAAGATTGCCTTCCACGCCAAGGAAAGTCCCATCCGGACATGGGACGAAGTCTTCAATCTTGTATCTTCATAGTCTTGGAGTCCGGTCGATGATGATAGTCCGGCCGATGACAGTTCGGCCGATGATGGTAGTCCGGCTATCCGGACACCCCCTAATCTGGGACTCCCTCAGTGACCGAATGTTGTTTGGAGTCCCGGATGAGATCACAGACATGATGAGGAGTCTCGAAATGTTCGAGAGGTAAAGATTGATATATAGGACGATGATATTCGGACACCGGAAGTGTTTCGAGGGATACCGGGTACTTATCGGGTCACCGGGAGGGGTTCCGGGCACCCCCGACAAAAGATATGGGCCTTATGGGCCAAGAGGGGAACACACCAGTCACAAGGGGCTTATGCGCCCCCCATATGGGCCGTCCTAAGGAGGGGAAGGAATGGGGAGAAGGGAAAGGAAAGTGTGGATTAGGATTCCCACTTCCTTCCCTCTCCCCCCTCCCTCTTTCCTTCTCCCTCGGTTAAATATGGCAGGGGGCGCCACTTCGGGAGGACCTGATACGTCTCCAACGTATCTATATTTTTTTATTGTTCCATGCTATTATATTATCTGTTTTGGATGTTTAATGGGCTTTAATATGCTCTTTTATATTATTTTTGGGACTAAACTATTAACCGGAGGCCCAATGCCAGTTTCAGTTTTTTTTGCCTATTTTAGAGTTTTGCACAAAAGGAATATCAAACGGGGTCCAAATGGAATGAAACCTTCACGAGGACCTTTCTTGGACCAAAAGCAATCCAGAAGACTTGGAGTTGAAATCTGGGACTCTACGAGGAGGCCACGAGGCAGGAGGGCGCGCCCAGGGGGGGTAGGCGCACCCCCACCCTCGTGGGCCCCTTGTAGCTCCACCGACGTACTTCTTTCGCCTATATATACTCTTATAACCTATAAACATCAAGGGGAGCCACGAAACCACTTTTCCACCGCTGCAACCTTCTGTCCCCATGAGATCCCATCTTGGGGCCTTTTCCGGCGATCTTCCGGAGGGGGAATCAGTCACGGAGGGCTTCTACATCAACACCATTGCCTCTTCGATGAAGCGTGAGTAGTTTACCACAGACCTTTGGGTCCATAGTTATTAGCTAGATGGCTTCTTCTCTCTCTTTGATTCTCAATACAAAGTTCTCCTTGATGTTCTTGGAGTTCTATTCGATGTAATATTCTTTTGCGGTGTGTTTGTCGATATCCGATGAAATGTGGATTTATGAACTTGATTATCTATTAATATTATTTGGTTCTTCTCTAAATTCTTATATGCATGATTTGATATCTTTGCAGGTCTCTTCAAATTATCGGTTTAGTTTGGCCTACTAGATTGATCTTTCTTGCAATGGGAGAAGTGCTTAGCTTTGCAATACTAGGGAAAAGGCTACTACCAGCGCGGGTAAAATGGCTACTAGTAGCGCGGGTACTCGCGCTACTAGTATCGCGCTACAGCTAAAAGTTAGTAGTAGCGTGGGTCGAACCCGTGCTACTACTAACTTTGTTAGTAGCAGCGAGGGTTCAATCCGCGCTACTGCTTTTATGAACCACGCTACTACTAATGAAATAGTAGTACCGTGTCTATAGTCCCAATGCTACTAGTATCCTAAATACTAGTAGCGTTCCATTTTATCCCCATGCCACTACTAACTTATTAGGAATTAAAAAAAATAAAATCAACCAAATTCATTCTATCACGTGTTGTATCTTCTCCAGTTCCTCTTGTAGCAGCAACTCATGTATAATTTCATTCTATCGCACATTTACATAAGCAACTACTCCCTGTGTTCCGAAATAATTGTCGCTGGGAGAAATCTCCGACCAGGTGAGAACGAACGAAAGTACAGAACTACCCCTAACTTGAAATCAGATCATCGTCTTCCTCGTTGTCTTCCTCCAGGGCAACGCATCCAGGCCAGCAGCAGGCCCCTCCTCCTCCGCCAGCTGCTCGTCCAGACCAGCGGCAAGCCCATCCTCCTCCTCCTCCGCCCTCCACCAGCCGGAGCCTCCGCCAGGCTCCTCCCTGTCGTCCAGCTGCTCATCCCTGTCATCAGTAGCAGGCCCCTCCTCCACCCTCCACCAGCAGGACCTCCACCAGGCTCCTCCCTGTTGTCCAGTTGCTCATCCCCGTCGCCAGCAGCAGGCCCAACCTCCTCCGCCCCAGTCTTGTCGCCGTGGCCCTAGCGTCCTTGCCCTGCTACCCAGACAGATCGTCGTTGCGCCCGCGCCTGGTCATTGCAGCACACACCTCTCCAGGCAGGTACTCCTCACCTCAAATTACAAAAATTAACAACACAAGATTGATTCAGTTAAACAGTACAGCAGAATTTGAGGAATCACTAGAATTTCAAATTTAGGACTCAACTGAAATGAAAGAGACAAATAAAGGAGGCAAGTGTAGCCTGCAGCCCACATTTTCCATCAGTCATCCAAATATGGCTAATTAAACATGGCTTGCTTTGGTTGTGTGTTAAGCTTACATTTATTATTTAAACATGGCTGGCTTTGGTTAGTTAGCAATGACACTTTCAATTTATAGTCATAGCCAAGAAAAGAAAATGTAGGGTAAAGCAAAGGAAAGAGCAGCTGGCAAGGTGCATTATCTGCTTCTTACTGTAGACATGAATACAAGGAGTACATCACTCTCTGTCTATAGGAGTAATGTGAACATCATTCTACATGGGTCTCTGAACATCTTCTTACAAAGTTGGAGCACAATCACTTCATTTATCGATATGTATATCATGGAAGAGGAACCGAAGAATGTGCATGTACTTATAGTAGTCTTTTGTCTTTGTACTCCAAATCTGGAAGCAGGCAAAGATTTTATTTACTTACCAAAAACACACTTAAAATTGGAGTCTACAACAGTCTTTTGTCTATAGGAGTGAATATGCACTGGTGTACTCAAATTTTGGAAGCACTAGCACTAGTACTACATTTGTTTGCTTCAGCTACCAAAATCTGGAAGCAGGCAAAGGTTTTCTTTAGCTACCAAAATCTACTTCTGCTTTCTGGTAAATGGCTTGCATCGTCCTTGGATGAAGTGCATTGAAGTACTCCTATTAAAAGATGAATAGAAAAATCTTACTCCTACACTGTACTGAAAAAGTTGCACAAATCTCTACTGCCAAGCCTTGCATTCACAGAAATGAAGTACTCCATACTCCATACTGTACATCCTTCCATAAGCAAAGAAGATGCCAACAAAGAAGATGCACATAAATCTCTACTCCATGCTTTAGTGAATTTAGTGAATCAAGTCTGCAGAAGCTACAGAAGCTGTGGAGATCCCATAAATCTGTGAGACCAGCCAAATTTCATTGCTTGATGGCCATTTAGAAAATTTTGATAGTGATAAACCTTATTTTATTTTAGTCAAAGCATCACAGTGACAGTGCTTATTTTATTTTAGTTTTTATAGTGGATACAGTTTTGGTAGTAAAATCTGCAGTACTCCAATTTTACAAACTGAAAACTATGACAGTACAAGAAGATCTCAGTTTCCAAATAGAAAATACATTTCTCAGCTTTACAAACTGAAAATTACTGTATGATAGTGCAAGCAGATCTTTGTTTCAAAATGGAAAAAATACACTTCTTGGTTTTACAAACTGAAAATTATGATAGTACAAGTAGTTTCAAAATCTCCAAGAAGTCAGCTGGAAATGCAAAGTCTCTAGGGAAAGCACTCGAGTAAGCTCATCACCTTGAGAACTTCACAATAATAGCCTTGATCTTCAAGCTATGTTTACAAGGAGATCTCAGTTGTTCAGTTTCACAAGCAGATCTCAATTTTCAGTTTCGAAAGTCAAGCATCCTCACCTTTGCTCTGTCGTCGCGGGAGGCGATAGTGGTGGCTGCCCTATCCCCATGAGCTCTACGTGACGACCTCTCCTCTCTTCTGGCTCTGGCGACCTGCACCAGAACACCAACGCTGACCGTGCCTCCCCAACCTTGTACAGGTATTATCTGATTATGTGGCAATTACTGCATTGACATCAAACTCCTGTGGGGTTGCGTACATGTTGTTGACCATGATATTTCATCAAGGAAATCCTAGTATGCAAAGACACAAGTGAAGAGTAATCATCTACACTCCATCTACTCACTACCCTTTATATATTTGCTTGATCCATGATTTCCATCTGAGAACTTCACAGTATACCAACTAACGTCCTCTACTCAAAGAGGAAAGTTACAGGTCTGCTCAATGCCAATTGCCAACTCGAATTGCTTTCTAAGTAACGCCTCACAGCCAGATAAGAGCGAGATGCTTACCACAATGGTGACAGAGTTGTCGTGGATGCACTCGTAGTTCTCGACGATCCCCATTCGCTGCAGTGCCATGAGCCTGCTGTAGGTTTTGCTGTCCACAACCTCCACGCTCATGTCCTGCGCCACGCAACCCCAATCCGCAAGCCACAGTCAATTCCACAAACACACAAATCCAATTCTCCACCTAGAAGTACTGTCAAGCGCCATCGGATCGTACCTTGATCTTCGATCAGGTGGTAGCAGCGGCGCCGGACAGGCCATCATCTTCACCACGTGATCTCGCATCTGGCAACATGGGAGAGGAAGATGTGGGGGCTGTGATCGGAGGAAGGGATCGAGATCTGGGGAGGGAGGGAGCGGACGGCGGCTTACCCGGTCGATGGAGACCGGGTCGGGGAGCTTCTTGAGCGTGTCGAGGTCGCGGAGCAGCGCGCGCAGCTCCTCCTCCATGGTCGCCGCTTCGCCTCCGCCGGCCAGCCGGGCGGATCCGTTGGAGTGCCAGCAGTGGCTGTCCGGATCGGAGTGTGTCGAGTGGAGCGCGGGGGTGATGAACCGACGGCAGAGGCGTGCCGCTGCGCGAGATGGGGAGCAGCGGGCGCGCGGCCGCCGGCATGGCGCACGCGGAGGGGGCATGGGGGTGGACGAATAGAGGAGAGGAGGTGGAAGGGAGGCCGGCGGCGAGTGGGTTGCGAGAGGCGAGGAGGTTGGGGATCTGGATCGGGCTGCGTGGTGTTTCTTTAGACAGACGGGGGGTAGTGGGTGGTGTGGGACGGTTGGTGGGAGGTGGTGGTGGGGTGAGAGTGTGGATCGGGCCGGGTGGACACGCATGGTAGTAGCGTGGGGTCTTACCTGCACTACTACTACTTACTTAGTAGTAGCGCCGGTTTTATACCCCTCGCTACTACTATGGCCTATCCCGGGGGCATTGTTGGAGACCATTTAGTAGTAGCGCAGGTTTATACCCCTCACTACTACTATCAATTTAGTAGTAGCGCGGTTTTTATACCCCTCGCTACTACTAATTAGCAGTAGCGCCCATTTTTAAACCGTTCTACTGATAAACTTCTGTGTATAAGGTTTTCCGTAGTAGTGTTGGGTTCAATCTTGCGATGTCCTTTTCACAGTGAAAGTAGGGGCAGCAAAGCACGTATTGTATTGTTGCCATCGAGGATAAAAAGAGCGGTTTATATCATATTGCTTGAGTTTATCCCTCTACATCATGTAATCTTGCTTAATGCGTTACTCCGTTCTTATGAACTTAATACTCTAGATGCATGCTGGATAGCGGTCGATGTGTGGAGTAATAGTAGTAGATGCAGAATCATTTCGGTCTACTTGACACAGACGTGATGCCTATGCTCATGATCATTGCCTTAGATGTCTTCATAATTATGCGCTTTTCTATCAATTGCTCGGCAGTAATTTGTTCACCCACCATAATACATGCTATCTTGAGAGAAGCTACTAGTGAAACCTATGGCCCCCGGGTCTCTTTTCTATTATATTACATCTCTTTTATTTCCATCACACCTCGTTTACTATTTTGCAATCTTTACTTTCCAATCTATACAACAAAAATACCAAAAATATTTACTTTACTATCTTTATTAGATCTCACTTTTGCGAGTGACAATGAAGGGATTGACAAGCCCTTTATCGCGTTGGTTGCATGGTTCTTGATTGTTTGTGTAGGTACTAGGTGACTTGTCTGTCGTCTCCTACTGGATTGATACCTTGGTTCTCAAAACTGAGGCAAATACTTACGCTACTTTGTTGCATCACCCTTTCCTCTTCAAGGGAAAACCAACAGATGCCCAAGAGGTAGCAAGAAGGATTTCTGGCGCTGTTGCCGGGGAGATCTACGCCAAGTCAAGACATACCAAGTACCCATCATAAACTCTTATCCCTTGCATTACATTATTTGCCATTCACCTCTCGTTCTCCTCTCCCCCACTTCTAAACGATTTTCAAAAACCTTTGCCTTTTCTTCGCCCTCTTTCCATTTGTCTCTTTTCGCTTGCTTCTTGTGTGCTTTTGTGTTGGATTGATTGCTTGTCACAATGGCTCAAGATAATACTAAATTGTGTGACTTTTCCTATACCAACAACAATGATTTTATTAGCACTCCGATTTCTCCTACTACCGATGTTGAATCTTGTGAAATTAATACCGCTTTGTTGAATCTTGTTATGAAAGATCAATTTTCTGGCCTTCCTAGTGAAGATGCCGCAACCCATCTAAACAACTTCATTGATTTGTGTGATATGCAAAAGAAGAAAGATGTGGATAATGATATTGTTAAATTGAAGCTATTTCCATTTTCACTTAGAGATCGTGCTAAAACTTGGTTGTCTTCTTTGCCTAAAAATAGTATTGATTCATGGAATAAGTGCAAAGATGCTTTTATCTCTAAGTATTTTCCTCCCGCTAAGATCATCTCTCTTAGGAATGATATTATGAATTTTAAGAAACTTGATCATGAGCATGTTGCACAAGCTTAGGAGAGGATGAAATTAATGATACGTAATTTCCCTACAGATGGTTTGAACTTGTGGATGATTGTACAAATTTTTTATGCCAGATTGAATTTGTCTTCTAGAAATCATTTAGATTCGGCCGCGGGGGGCACTTTTATGGAAATCACTTTAGGAGAAGCTACTAAACTCCTAGATAATAATATGGTTAATTATTCTCAATGGCACACCGAAAGATCCACTTGTAAAAAGGTTCATGCGATTGAAGAGATTAATGTTTTGAGTGGAAAGATGGATGAACTTATGAATTTTTTTGCTAATAAAAGTGTTTCTTCTGATCTAATGATATGCCTTTTTCCACTCTGATTGAGAATAATAATGAATCTATGGATGTGAATTTTGTTGGTAGGAACAATTTTGGTAAACAACGCGTATAGAGGCAATTTTAATTCTAGGTCATTTCCTAGTAATTCCTCTAATAATTATGGCAATTCGTACAACAGCTCTTATGGAAATTTTAATAAGATGCCCTCTAATTTTGAGAATAGTGTTAAAGAATTTATGAGTTCGCAAAAGAATTTCAATGCTTTGATTGAAGAAAAATTGCTTAAGATTGATGAGTTGGCTATAAATGTGGATAGAATTTCTCTTGATGTTGATCCTTTGAAACTTAGATCTATTCCACCTAAGCATGATATCAATGAGTCTCTCAAAGCCATGAGAATTTCCATTGATGAGTGCAAAGAAAGAACCGCTAGGATGCGTGCTAAAAAAGATTGCTTTATGAAAGCGTGTTCGTCTGGTTTTCATGATAATAATGATGAAGATCTAAAAGTGATTGATGTGACTCCTACTAAATTTTAGTTTTCCAATATGAATCTTGATAAAGATGGGACTGGAGATGAGTCAACTTTAGTTAAAAGGTGTCCCAATGATTCAGAGTTTTTAGATCTAGATGCAAAAAATTATAAAAGTGGGATTGAAGAGGTCAAAACTTTACATAGCAATGAACCCACTATTTTGGATTTCAAGGGATTTAATTATGATAATTGCTCTTTGATAGATTGTATTTCCTTGTTGCAATTCGTGTTAAATTCCCCTCATGCTTATAATCAAAAAAAGCTTTTACTAAACATATCGTTGATGCTTTGATGCAATCTTATGAAGAAAAGCTTGAACTAGAAGTTTCTATCCCTAGAAAACTTTATGATGAGTGGGAACCTACTATTAAAATTAATATTCAAGATTATGAATGCTATGCTTTGTGTGATTTGGGTGCTAGTGTTTCCACGATTCCAAAAACTTTGTGTGACGTGCTAGGTTTCCGTGAATTTGATGTTTGTTCTTTAAATTTGCATCTTGCGATTCCACTATTAAGAAAAAACTATGGGAAGGATTAATGATGTTCTTATTGTTGCAAATAGGAAATATTTGCTCGTAGATTTCTGTCAATGGGAAACGACACCTATGGGATCACGAGGATCCCTTCTGCGGTTGCGGGGCGCGGGATTGTGAGAAGAGCAGGATTAGTAACCAGCACAAGGATCGTTTACCCAGGTTCGGGCCGCGAGGATGTGTAAAACCCTAGTCCTGCTTTGGTGGATGTATTGAGTGTTCTTGAGCCCCTGAACTAGCTGCAGTGGCTGCGTGGTTCAAAAGAGCCGAATCTCCCTTTAGTACGCCATGGGCCACCTTTTATAGTCGAAAGGGGCTGCCACAGTGGCACACAGGAGGTGGAAAGGCCTACAGCGCTATGAGCTTATCGCTCGTATTACAGGACAAGACGCATTTAATGCATAGCTTAGGTGTCCTCTTGCTTTATTGGGGACGGGAGTGAGGCCCATCTTGTCCGTCGCCGCTCCTCCTCGTTTCGACACGCACCCTGGCCAGCGATGCATGCAGCACCATGTAGGCAGGCAAGCAGCTGAGGTGGCACAGTGGTGGAGCCTTCATGAAGATCTGCATGCCGCCACGCAGGCGTGTGCTGAGTTGGCCTGGAGGCTGCATGTTGCCATGTAGGTGCCTGCCCATCTGGTTGGGCTGGCAACTGCATGCGAATGGCGGTGGAGACTTGGTTGGTGCGGGCCTGGCAGTGGCCCTGCTGACGCCCTTGGCAAGGGTCTTGCCGGGTGGCCCGACAAGGGTCTTGCCGTGGCGCGTTGTCGTCCCCGGCAAGGATCTTGCCGGGGGTCTTGTGGGTTTCCTCGGCAAGAATCTTGTCGAGGATCGTTGCCTTCCAATCCTCGTCTGATCTTGAATATTCTTTGTCTTCACAAAGATCTGCATGCCACCATGGAGGTGCCTCCCGAGCGGGGGCCAACGTGGTTGACGGTGTTGCAGACCGTGGGTTCGAGGGTGGCTCACTCTGCTAGTGTGGGCGAGCCGCCCCGCCAAGGGGCTTGCCGGGGCTGCTGAGGCTGCCCCGGCAAGGGTCTTGCCGGGGAAACCTGCTTCGTCCATCTGCTCTCTTTCATCTTAGTCTTTGATGTTACACTGATCATCTTGCGGCTTTGACTCCTTCCTTTTGCTCTGCTAAGTGTGGCTTCAGCCCGTGGCTCTGACTTCCCGCGCACAAGTAAGGGGTACAAAGGAGTGCCCCTACTTTAGTACACCAACAGGAGCCCCCGGGCCTGGGCCACACATAGGCGCAACACGTTGTTGGGGCAAGCCCAGAACGGTGCGCGGGCAGGCGGGCAGTTTTTACCGCAGTAAAAAAATTCGTCCATTGCGCTTCCCCACGACCCGCGTTGAATGCGCGACATGGGGGTCTTGTGCGTGCGTGACCGAAGCACGCTGGCGTAATCTTGCTGTGGATAGTAAAGAGGCGGCTTGCGTGTCCCCTTGAGACCGCAGGGCCACCGCCCATTTACTGCCCTTACTTGGGAACCGTCACTCCACGCGTCCCATTGCGCCCGTCTCTCGCGCCATGTTTTCTGCATGCATGACGCAGAGCGAATGACAGGTGCGTGGGATACGGGGAGTCACACGCGCGTGGGTCGATTCCCACGTGCCTTCAATTGGGCAGGGAGGGAGATCGACGGCCTCGCCCGTTGTCACCTTTAATGAGCCGGATTGGTCGAGAGGGGCGGCCGAGCCCCGCCCCCATCTCTTTATAAAGAGGGGAGCGGGAGGAACGGCGCCTCTCAGTCCCTCATTATCCACCTCTCCCCATCCCTGCTCCTTCCTTCCTTCTGCCATGGCGAGGGGGTGTGGCGACGCTTCATCGATGGTGGCAACGGTCTTGGCTAGACAACGCATCGCTCCTCCCCAAGAGCTCGTGGCGGCAGAGTCAGCCGTTAGAGGAAGGGGGAGGGGGCGAGGCCGAGGCCGTCGTGGCACTCGAGGGAGAGGAGGACGGGCGGCAGATCAGCCTCGCCTCCGCCAGCGGCCCCTCCCCCGGTGGAGGGCCACGTCGGGGATAACCCTTACGAGTTCTTCATCAGGTTGTGCCAGCCGCCGTGTCATCGTCTTCGCCTCTCGACTCCATTTGTGCGGGAGATGGAGCTGGACCCGCCGCAGGCGCTGCGGCTGCATATGAGGGGCTGTGGGAACAGCGGCACATGGGTCGACGTCGAGTTCCCCGCCCCTCACGTCGTGTATCTTTGCCGAGGGTGGAATACTTTTGCCCACATCCACAGCCTGGCAGAGGGGCTCACTCTCTATTTCAAATTAATGGAGAGCGGCCTCCTCTCCATCAAGGTCTTTGGGCACTTCGGGACTCGCGTAAGGTGCTGCATGGAGAGCTCCTCTGACGATGAAGATTCCTCGTCGAGCGAGAGTGGCGAGGAGGACATCGGCAGCGACGAGGAGGGTAGCGGGCGGCAGGATGACGGGTCCAACTAAGCGTCGGGCGCCGCTCCGGGCGGCACCGGCGACCCCATCGTCTGTGTCGCCGGCTCCTTGAACTTCTTGGGGTCGCCTCCTTGGGCAGCTGGCATAGGGAGGCCAGAGAAGGCGAAGAAGGCGGGTGGCAGGCCGTCAAGTCATAGTATGCGGGCACCGACACCTTCATAGCGTATTGAAGGACCGCTGCCTCATCTTCCAGCTCTTCCTCCGGTGCCACCACCGTCAACCCTCTCCTGGGCGACCGCCAACATGTTCTCTTGGCACCTTCTGCTGCTCGTACCTTGCCTAGGCGCCCCTTTTGCCCTTCTGCTTTCTTGTTTCATTTCTTGAGGAGAGGGACAAGAAAGGGATTAAGGGCACCTTATCTTTTTTCAACTTGTAACCCTTCGGGCCTACATTAAATTTAGAACTTGTAATCCTCTTGCTCATGTTTTTCACTCCGTATGAACTGTACCTGTACGGGATATTTTTACTGAAAAAGGGATGTTTGCCGGGGTTTCCGTTCGTGGGTGAAACCCGCGACAAGGAGGGAATCCTCGTTATTATTTAAGATAAACGTTTTTCGCCCGATAATAGGCCTTGTCGCCCCCCCACTTTGCTCGACCTTTCTCGCGCCCTTGGCGGAGGCAGGGATGAAGCAGGCTTAGGCTCCCCGTTCCATTTCCTTGCTGCCGCGACTACAACCAAATCCGGACCCAGGAGATAATCCTTGGGTACAAGAAAAGGGGAGCACGGTATCCTAGAAATAAGACGAGGTTTCACATATCCCAGTTCCATATCGAAATGCATGATAGAGGATAAAAGACTTATCTGGATCTGCAGCCCCCGGCAACCTTGGCTTGCCGCGGTTGGATCCTTGTACTTGTAGCCCCCGACAACTTTGGTCTACCAGGGTCGAGATGCCGGTCCGTTCCTTTTCTTCCAAATAGCTCGGCAGAAGTGCTCATGTGCCCTGCGAACCAAAGAGGACAGAAAAGAACAGAGAGACGTGCACTCGACCTCTAAGCTAGGGGTTAGCCGCCGCTAAGCACTATCAACACTAACCAAGGAAGAGACTCGACCTAGCATGCATGCTATAACTTAGGGCGCCAACGCTTCGTTTATTTATGCTCAGGGTCTGCGCCTGGCTTTGTACAAAGGGTTACATGCCTTGCCGGCAAGGCTTGTACAAAAGGTGGCTTGCCGAGAGGCCCGGCAGCCGCACCTTATGGGTAAAACTTGCGAAGATGCTCGATGTTCCACGAGTTGCTCACTGGAATGGCATCTTTGGTCTCCAGGCGGACTGCGCCGGGCCTGGTGACTCATGTTGTCCGATAAGAGCCTTCCCTCTTCGGCGTCAACTTGTTGGAATTCTTGGCCGACTGAACATGCCGAAGAACGAGGTCACCTTCCTCAAAGCTTCGGGCATGAACCTGGCGGCTATGGTAGCGGCACAAGGCTTGCTGGTAGCATGCTGCTCTCACAGCCGCCCGGAGACGATCTTACTGAAGGAGCGTTGCATCATCTTGCCGCAATCGCTCTTGCTCAAGCTCATCATAAGCGAGCACTCGAGGTGACACATATATGAGTTTCGTTGGGAGAACTGCTTCTGCCTCATAGACTAGGGCAAAGGGTGTCTGGCCAGTGGCTCGATTTGGCATCGTTCTGATCGACCAAAGAACCACCGACAACTCGTCAATCCAGCGCCTTCCACTCTTGCGCAGCCTATCAAAAGTCTTCGTTCTTAAGCCTCACAGAACTTCAGCGTTTGCTCTCTCTGCTTGGCCGTTGCTCCGTGGGTGTGCCATGGAAGCAAAACAAACCTTGCTACCGAGATCCTCAATGTATTGCATGAAGGCATGGCTTGTGAACTGTGTGCCATTGTCGGTGATGATCCTGTTGGGTACACCAAAATGGCAAACTAGTCCCTTGAAGAACTTGATGGCTGACTGCGCTGTCACCTTCCTCATTGCTTCCACCTCTGGCCACTTTGTGAACATGTCGATTGCAACATACAAGTACTCAATGCCCCCGACGACACGAGGGAAAGGGCCCAATATGTCAAGCCCCCAGATCGTGAAGGGCCAGGAGAGAGGGATGGTTTGAAGGGCTTGAGCTGGTTGATGAAGCTTCTTTGAATGGAACTAGCATGCTTCACACTTGGTTACTAGTGTCGTCGCATCCTGGAGGGCAGTGGGCCAGAAGAAACCTTGCCGGAAAGCCTTGCCGGCAAGGGCCCTTGACCCTATGTGGGACCCACATAGGCCTCCATGTATCTCTGCCAACAGCTCTAGTCCTTCCTCCCAGGAGATGCACTTCAATTTCACCCCATTCGGTCTTTTTCTGTACAAGACGTTGTCAACGAATTGGTACAGAGCGGACCGGCGGGCTACTCTCTCTGCCTCTTCCTGCTCCTCAGGAAGCTCTCCTTTTTGGAGGAATCAGGCGGTGTGTTGTGCCCATGCCGGAGCCCGTGGCTTGACGACAAGGACCAAAGGCATCTCTTCCGCCACGGGAGCGGCTGTCTCTACGGCCATGGCCTGAGGCCCTGCCGGAGTCGGTTGCCCCGCGGCAGGATCGACATCCACAGCAACATCTTTGCCAGCGGCTCCGGGGAGATCGGTGGGGAAGTACTTGCCGGGGCCTAGCTTCCTCTGCTTGTTCTGCCCGGTTGATGGTTCGACGGATGATTGAGTTAACCGAAGCACAAAAGTACCTGGTTCCACAGGTAGCTTGAGGGCAGCATGCTTTGACAGGTAGTCGGCGATGTCGTTTTCCGTCCGGGGGACATGCTCTTCTTGTATACCGTCAAAGCGCTCCTCTAGTTTCCTCACTTCATCCACGTAAGCCTCCGTCAACGAGCTTTGATAATCTTTGTTGATCTGCTTGATGACGAGCTGTGAATCACCCCTGACGATGAGCTTTTTGACTCCGAGGTCCGCCGCGATCCTGGGACCGAAAAGCAAACCCTCATACTCGGCGGTGTTGTTGATTGACATCTCCCGGGGAAAGTGCATTTGGATGACATACTCGAGGTGCTCTCCGGTAGGTGCGACAAGCAGCACACCAGCACCGGTGCCTTGCAGCGAAAAAGCGCCATCAAAGTACATGATCCAGTTGCGGCTTGTTTCCTTGCCGGGGAGAGTGGTCTCATGTCAGGCGTCGAGGTCCATTCTGCAACGAACTCCGCCAAGACTCTGCTCTGAATCGTCGAGGTGATTTCGAACTTTAAACCGAAACTTGACAGCTCCAGGGCCCATTCCACGATCCTCCTCGTTGAACCTGGGTTATGCAATATCCGTTGCAACAGGAGGCGGGTAACCACGGTGATCTCGTGCACTTGGAAGTAATGATACAGCTTCCTCAAGGCCATACGGAGGCCGAAGAGCAATTTTTGCACACCTGAGTACCTCGAACTAGCCCCCTGCAAGAGGGAGCTGACGAAGTAAACTGGGAGCTGCATCATTTTCTTCTTCTGCGCCACTTCACCCAGTCGCGCGGGCCCTATGACACTGGCGTTAGTGTCCGCCGGGGACTCAGTCTTGCCGGGAACGAGCCCTGCAGGGGAGGGTTCCGGTTCGCCATCCGTTGACTCTGCTGCTGCTGCTGCCTCTTCATCGGCCTCTCTCCGCGCCACCAGTGCGACTGTCGGTGTCAAAACCGGCGGATCTCGGGTAGGGGGTCCCGAACTATGCATCTAGGCGGATGGTAACAAGAGACAAGGGACACGATGTTTTTACCCAGGTTCGGGCCCTCTCGATGGAGGTAAAACCCTACTCCTGCTTGATTAATATTGATGATATGGGTAGTGCAAGAGTACATCTACCACGAGATCAGAGAGGCTAAACCCTAGAAGCTAGCCTATGGTATGATTGTTGTTCGTCCTACGGACTAAAACCCTCCAGTTTATATAGGCACCGAAGAGGGTTAGGGTTACACAGAGTCGGTTACAATGGTAGGAGATCTACATATCCGTATCGCCAAGCTTGCCTTCCACGCCAAGGAAAGTCCCATCCGGACACGGGACGAAGTCTTCAATCTTCTATCTTCATAGTCCAGGAGTCCGGCCAAAGGTGATAGTTCGGCTATCCAGACACCTCCTAATCCAGGACTCCCTCAGTAGCCCCTGAACCAGGCTTCAATGACGACGAGTCCGGTGCGCATATTTTCTTCGGCATTGCAAGGCGGGTTCCTCCTCCGAATACTTCATAGAAGATTTTGAACACAAGGATAGTGTCCAGCTCTGCAAAATAAGTTCCACATACCACCATAGAGAGAATAATATTTACACAAATTCAATCTGCTGACGTATTCCGTGGCGTGACATCACACCACGGCCAAGCCTTTATTCGAATCGTTTTACTATCCCACCTCAGCGCGTTTAGCGAGGCAGTTTCCTTGGCATGTCTTGTCAAAGTAGAGGTCATGTCCCCTTATTCTGGGATTCTCATTAATACGGGCATGGGTAACCCAGTCGTGCCCGTTGGCACGTCTTCTCTATCGAAGGCGAGTCCCGAACGGTCACGGGTAAGGCTCTTGGTATTCAACCTCTTTATAAAGAGACCAAGGCTCCACTCCTTTCTTTCAATCTCAATCGAATCCGCCCCTCGCCTCGAGTTCCAACACCCAAAGCTCCAGATTCAGGCGCTTTGGACCTTCGATGATGTCCGGCTCCGACCTGCAAGGCCGGTGGATGCCTTCCTCCGTTACGGAAGAAGACGTGCTAAAGCTAAGAGATGCCAGGTATCTAACCGGCGAAATTTCGCATAGGCTGCCTGCCCAAGGGCAGGTTATTCCCACTCCCAAGCCTGGTGAAAGTGTGGTGTTCGCATCTCACTTTCTTCGGGGGCTAGGCTTCCCGACGGACCCCTTCGTGACGGGGCTCATGTTTTACTATGGGTTGGAATTTCATGACTTGGATCCGGAGTCCATCCTCCACATCTCATCGTTCATTGTCGTATGCGAAGCCTTCCTCCGCATTACCCCTCACTTCGGATTGTGGCTCAAGACCTTCAAAGTGGAGCCGAAGATGATCAAGGGGCAGCAGGCAGAGTGCGGAGGGGCTGTTATAAGCAAGAATGCTGATGCTCCATGGCCCGAGGGCTCTTCTCAAGAGGAGCTCAGCCTATGGCAACAAGAGTGGTTTTATATCACAGCTCCCAGGGGCACCAAATGGGTGGCGCCACCTGCCTTTCGCTCGGGTCCTCCACCACGGCTGGCATCATGTGTTAATAAAGGACTTGACTAGGGGCCGTCCAAGGACGTGTGTCGGTGTCAAAACCGGCGGATCTCGAGTAGGGGGTCCCGAACTGTGAGCCTAGGCGGATGGTAACAGGAGACAAGGGACACGATGTTTTTACCTAGGTTCGGGCCCTCTCGATGGAGGTAATACCCTACTCCTGCTTGATTGATATTGATGATATGGGTAGTACAAGAGTAGATATACCATGAGATCAGAGAGGCTAAACCCTAGAAGCTAGCCTATGGTATGATTGTTGTTCGTCCTACGGACTAAAACCCTCCGGTTTATATAGGCACCAAAGTGGGTTAGGGTTACATAGAGTCGGTTACAATGGTAGGAGATCTACATATCCGTATCACCAAGCTTGCCTTCCACGCCAAGGAAAGTCCCATCCGGACACGGGACGAAGTCTTCAATCTTGTGTCTTCATAGTCCAGGAGTCCGGCCGAAGATGATAGTTCGGCTATACGGACACCCCCTAATCCAGGACTCCCTCAGTAGCCCCTGAACCAGGCTTCAATAACGACGAGTCCGGCGCGCATATTGTCTTCGGCATTGCAAGGCGGGTTCCTCCTCTGAATACTTCATAGAAGATTTTGAACACAAGGTTAGTGTCCCGCTCTACAAAATAAGTTCCACATACCACCGTAGAGAGAATAATATTTACACAAGTTCAATCTGCTGACGTATTTCGTGGCGTGACATCACACTACGGCCAAGCCTTTATTCGAATCGTTTTTACTGTTCCACCTCAGCTTGTTTAGCGAGGCGGTTTCCTTGGCACGTCTTGTCAAAGCAGAGATCGTGTCCCCTTATTCCGAGATTCTCATCAATACGGGTGTGGGTAACCCAATCACGCCATTAATTACGGCGCTTGGGAGATAAGCGAGTTTTACCAAGCTGGTGGGGATGCATAGTTTCGTCCGCCCATATAAGGGGATAAGGATCCACCTTTTTACCTACACCTTCTTCCTCCTTTGCTTATCCATTTCCGCGCACTCGAGCTCTAGCGCCCAAGTCCGCGCATCTCGCTCTCAACCTTCCCCAGCCATGTCCGGAGCGGGAGGCAAGTGGATGGCCTCCTTCGTCATGGAGGGGCACATCAAAAGGCTGCGGAAGGCCAGATACTTGTCCAGCGACACCACGCATCGGCTTCCCGACAAGGGGCAGCTCATCCCCACCCCCGGGCCCCATGAGAGGGTGGTGTTCCTCACCCACTTCCTCCGTGGACTAGGTTTTCCACTTCACCCATTTGTCCGGAGGCTCATGTTCTACTACGGCCTGGATTTCCATGATCTGGCCCCGAATTTCGTCCTCAACATCTCGGTGTTCATCGTCGTGTGCGAGGCCTTCCTCTGCATCAAGCCCCACTTCGGCTTATGGCTGAAGACCTTCAATGTCAAGCCGAAGGTAGTGGGGGGCCAGCAAGCGGAGTGTGGAGGCGCCATGGTGGGCAAGATGCCCAACGTTACATGGCTCGAGGGCTCCTTCGTGGAAACCATCAAAGGGTGGCAATCGGGGTGGTTTTACATCACCAAGCCGCGTGACCCTGAATGGGCAGCAGCCCCCGAGTTCCGATCTGGCATCCCCACACGGCTCACCTCCTAGAAAGAGAAGGGCCTGACATGGGGCAATTCAGAAGAGCTGACCGGACTCCACACCTGCGTGCAAAACCTTGTGAACAAGAAGATCAGGCTCGTCAACGTAGTCCAGGTCATGCTCATCCGCCAGATCCTCCCGTGCCAACAACGGGCCTCCAGCTTGTGGGAGTTTGATCCGGTACAGCACCAAACCTTGAGCAGGCTCTTCGACACTACGTACGAAGATGCCTGGAAGGTGTTGTTCAAGGGCGCCGAGGCTCCCGCATCCGTTACTGAAGATCGCGGATTCAGCTCCCAGTGTCAAGCCGGCGAGGTAAGCTATTTTACCCTTCACAGGACACTTATTTTCCATAGTTTGACTCTATGCAAGATCTAAACTCCCTTACCTTTAACAGTCCTGGCAAAAGAAGTCCGGGCAGGTTAACTGTCCGGCTCCCTTGCCAGAAAACCCAGCGGACGCCCATTGTCAGGGCTGCTGGTTCTGGCACCTTACGTGGTGCCGTAGAAGAAGGCCAAGAAGAAGGCCACGGGAACTCGAAAGAGTTCCCAGTGCTAGGTGTTGTCGGACTCATCGTCCGACGACTCCGAGGCGGACTCCTCCCGCGGAGGCGAGGAGGAGGAAAAAGAGGCCTCTCCCCTAGCGGGGGGAGAGAATAAAAGGAAGGCCGCCCCGACGGGGGAGGCCGAAGGGTCCAAGAAGGGAAGGACCCTCCCTCCGGACTACTCCACCAACGCCGACGACGGCGAAGAGGAGTGACCACCGAGGACTAAACCCCTGGCGACATCGTAAGTGTCCGGATACCAGAATAACTCATGGCGTTTCTTTTGTCGCATAGAATCTCCTAACGCCGGATATAACCCTGTAGCTCGCCCAAGGACGGGGTCAACATTTCAACGAGCGGCTCCCTGTCTCCGTCGGACGTGAATAGCACTTCACTTCTGGCCGCCTCCTCTCCTCGCGCTGGCGGATGACGCCGAGGTGGGGTCCCAAAAGGGGCCTAGCCAGGAGGAGGAGGTCCCAGACGTGCCGCAAGGCAACCTCCCAGAATTCCTGTGCGAGGGGGATCAAACCCCAAAGGGCTCTAAGTCCGGCCCAGGGCCGGACTCCGCACCAAACCTTCAGTGGTTCCGGAGTCCTGCAGGCGACCCTTCGGAAGAAGGGCGAGACCGCGACATCGGTGACCTCCGTACAACCGGAGGCGCCGGACAATTTGTTGGAGGCGCTTAACGGCGCCTCCATCGACGAGGAGCACCGCACGGTTATGAGTGTGGTGATCCAGAAAGTTCAGTCCGCCAAGAGCGGGCTGACTGAAGCCTGTACCACCCTTCTAACAGGCTTTGAGGTATGTAGTTAAGATATGTAAAAATATTACCGCATAGACAGTAGCCCCTGATGCTCAGTTTGGTGTTCAAAAAGAAAAGCCGAACTGAGGATCTAAAAAGATATACGTAGGAGTCTAACATAAGCATGTCAATATGGGAATGCAGGCTGCGCTGCTGACCTTTGCCGCACTGACTGCGGAGGTCAATGCATTGAAGCAGAGCCTCGAGCGGTCCGAGAACGAGCTCGGCCTTGCCAAGAAGCAGCTCGAGGACAAGGAAGGTAAGTAATACCTTATGGAAGTATATAAAAGATGTGGTTGCAAAAAATGACAGGAATAACGTGAGAATTGCAGGGGCCACGAACGAGGTGGTGACCCTGAAGGAAGCGGTGTCCAAGGCGGAAAGCAATGCATCCGCGGAACGCACCGAGCGAGAGAAGCAGGAGGCGCGGGTGGCGGAGGTGCGGCAAGAGCTCCAGGCTCTCGTGGAAAAACACGAGAGTTTGGAGCGTGACTCGAAGACTCGAGAGTCCGAGCTCGCCTTGGCTCTTGAGAGGGCCAAAGCCGCTAAGGCCGAAGCCCAGAAGGCCCTCCAGGAGATTGAGGCGATAAAAAAGATAGCGGCGGGTAAGGCATTCTTTATGCAAAGCAAGCATGTAAAAGTGAATTATCTGTTACTTACCCGAATTCGGAGCTCTACAGGAGCGTTCGCAGATCTGCCCCATAGTGTGTCTGATGCTGCCCGCGTTCTACTGAGCCGAGGAGGGGAGCTCGACGGAAAAGGTGTTCTGGTCTCAATATGCTGAGGCCGGACATTCGGTGCCCTGAGCGACCAGCTGAAGCAGCTGGTCGAGCTCCACAAGGTGGCCGAACAGGCCATGAAGGGCCTCATAGTTCGGCTGTGGCCTAAAGAAGCCATGCCTGGGAGCTACTTCGGTCTGGTGCGGCGGCTGGTGGACCCCTGTCCATGGATTGAAGTCATCAAGTGTTCCGTCTGCATTGAAGGTGCCCGTCGGGCCCTTGCCCGCGCTAAAGTGCACTGGGGCAAGATGGACGCTGAGAAGCTTGTAACGGACGCTCCACCCCGGGCAGGGAGTATCGCACGCCCGAGATGTATTATCAGGGCGTCCTAAAGGGTGCCCGCCTTATAGTGGGTGAATGCTCCAAAGATGTAATTTTTGAGTAAACTCGCATTTGTTATCCTGTACGCTTGAAAACTTGTTCATATGCGCTAAGCAACGCTTGTGAATTTAAAATATTACCTTCTGTGTGGCTGTTTATTAAATTTGAGAGATGGCGAGTCGTCGGCTTCTGCCCCCATGCCACGAGTGCTGGGGTGTTCGGGATAAACTTGAGCGCTCTTTTTCCCATTCTTGGGTCCTTCGAGGGAGGCGCTCAACACAACGAACAAGGCAACCGGACTATAATGCTTGAACACTCCCACTTAGCCATAGAATTCTCTAATTTGAAATTTCGGCAAAGCCCCTAGTATTCGGAAGACCGAATTCGGGGCGCTATCCATGCCTGGGCCAGACAAAGCCGACTCCTCGCTCTAAGCGGCATCAGTCTTTAGGGACTCGAAAAACCTCTCGAATAGCGACCGACTCTCGCCCTATCATGACGGTCAGTTTTAGCTTTCTCCACTGAGGTGCTTAACCCAGCTCAACCAGGGTACAATCACAGTGGTTCTCCCAGCGCTACCTTAGCCGATATAGCGGAATGTAAGGTACCAAAACATGGGAGCCGGGCAAACCCAACTATTGACCCAAGACATGATTCAAGGCCGATGCATATAATGCTATAAGTTCAGGGTGCCGCACTTGTTAAAGTGTTCGGACTTATGACACCATATTTTGGGGTACTTAAGCCCCTGGTGTATTTGGCCGTACCAAAGCATACGGATGCAACATGTCATAAGTGAACATATATAGATAGAAAAAGGAATGCAATAATAGGCAAAAAGCGATGCATTGTTTATTCAAAAAATACTGCAATGAAAGTAGAACGATACAAACAGTGCGATAAGCAAGGGATGGGACTATTTAACATGTCCCCCTCCAGGGGTAGGCTGCGGGATGGTATGTAAAACAGGTATACTGCTCGTAATAGAGGCCACCTGGATAGTTGATGTAGCTTTTCTGCTTCCCTGGCTGTTGCATCATGAGTTCGGCGATCCCATTGCCGGACAGGGCTTCTGGAAAACGGAGTCCTGAGAATAAGAAAAAAAAAGAATGACACAATTGGGAGCCCCTGGTGTGGTTGAGCCGCACTCTGGGCATGCCGTGGTCGTGCCCCTCCCCCTGTGCCCATGGTATCTCCAGAGCGTAGTTATGTACGCGTGGTACTGGTCTCACGATTTCACGAGGGCTGGAGTTGGGGCCGCATTGCTACGCGTGCTTGGAAAATGCCAGACGGTCTTGTTGTAGGTTACTCTGGGCGCGCTTGACGGTGTCCAGACGTTTAATAGTCAGACTCGAGAATTGCCTTAAGAGGCTGCTTTGTACTTCCGCCGCGAGGGCCGCCGTATGCTCCTCCGTTCAGAGAGAGCATTCGGTGTTTCTGTTGACCGTAATGACTCCTCAAGGGCCTGGCATCTTGAGCTTGAGGTATGCGTAGTGCGGTACCGCATTGAACTTTGCAAATGTGGTTCGTCCGAGCAGTGCGTGAATAGCCGATGCGGAACGGGACTATGTCGAAGATTAACTCCTCGCTTCGGAAGTTATCCGGGGATCCGAAGACCACTTCAAGTGTAACGGAGCCTGTACAGTTGGCCTCTACACCTGGTATGACGCCTTTAAAGGTCGTCTTTGTGGGTTTAATCCTTGAGGGGTCTATGCCCATCTTGCGCGCTGTATCCTGATAAAGAAGGTTCAGGCTGCTGCCGCCATCCATCAAGACTCTAGTGAGGTGAAATCCGTCAACGATTGGGTCTAGAACCAATGTGGCGAATCCGCCATGGCGGATGCTAGTGGGATGGTCCCTTTGATCAAAAGTGATCGGGCGGGAGGACCACGGATTGAACTTTGGGGCGACTGGCTCCATCGCATATACGTCCCTTAGTGCACGCTTCCGCTCCCTTTTGGGTATGTGGGTTACGTATATCATGTTCACCATCCGCACTTGTGGGGGAAAGCCCTTCTATCCTCTATTGTTCGGCGGCCGGGGCTCCTCCTCGTCATCGGTATGCAGCCCCTTGTCGTTGTTTTCGGTGTTTAACTTGCCTACCTACTTGAACACCCAACAATCCCTGTAAGTGTGGTTGGCTGGTTTTCGAGGGTGCCATGTATTTGGCACGAGCGATCGAGTATTCAGTCCAAATTGGACAGGCCCTGAGTATTTCTTTTGAACGGCTTTTTCCCACTGACCGGGTTTAGAGCCTCTGAATCCGGCATTGACTGCTCTATCTTCAGCATTATCGCCGTTAATGCGGCGCTTGTGCTTGTTACGACGCGACCTGCCATTGCTTTCCTTGGTATCCGAACTACCAGGGTTTTTGGTCAGGTTGTTACTGCGAGCTAGACAGTTGTCCTCTCCCGCGCAGAAGCGGGTCATGAGTGTTGTGAGGGCTGCCATGGATTTCGGCTTTTCCTGTCCTAGGTGCCGGGCAAGCCACTCGTCGCAGATGTTATGTTTGAAGGCTGCAAGGGCCTCTGCATCCGGACAGTCGACGATTTGATTTTTCTTGGTTAGGAACCGTGTCCAGAATTGTCTGGCCGATTCTTCTGGCTGCTGAATTATGTGGCTTAGGTCATCGGCGTCTGGTGGTCGCACATAGGTGCCCTGGAAGTTGTCAAGGAGTGCGGCTTCCAGGTCTTCCCAACAACCAATTGACTCTGCTAGCAAGCTGTTAAGCCAATGCCGAGTTGGTCCTTTAAGCATGAGTGGGAGGTATTTGATGGCATGTAGATCATCACCGCGGGCCATGTGGATGTGAAGGAGATAGTCCTCGATCCAGACTGCAGGATCTCTTGTGCCATCGCATGATTCAATGTTTACGGGTTTGAAACCCTCAGGGATTTGATGATCCATTACTTCATCTATGAAGCATAGTGGGTGTGCAGCGCCTCTGTATTGGGCTATGTCACGACGTAGCTCAAATGAGCTTTGTCTATTGTGTTCGGCCCGGCCGTAATTGCCATATCCGGTGTGACGGTTATCATCACGTATTGTGGGGTGCCCACGCGATCCGTAGATCAATCTTGTTTGCCTTGCCTTGTCCTCCAGTATATCCCGCAGGTCTGGCGCATTCTCCCGCGTCTTGGTATTTTTTGAGCGGCGCCGGGGTGCGGCTTGAGTGGATGGCCGAGAGGCCTCTTTGTCGCAGCCATGAGGTGGCCGGTCGGCCGTATTATGCGCTGGTGATGTAGGTTTAGGTGCTTCCTCCTCTAATCGGGGTAGCAACCTACGTTTTGGCTAGCTCTTGGAGGGGCGTTCGAGTTCATACTCTTCGACCGCGAGGACTTCAGTCCATCTGTCGGCTAGCAAGTCTTGGTCAGCTCTAAGCTGTTGCTGCTTTTTCTTGAGGCTGCTTGTTGTGGCCGTAAGCCTGCGTTTGAAACGCTCTTGTTCGACAGGATCCTCAGGCACAACAAATTCGTCGTCATCTAGGCTTGCCTTGTCTTCGGAGGGAGGCATGTAACTATCGTCCTCTACCTCTCTGCCTGCCGCTCTCTCATGAGGGCTAGCTTCTCCGTCCTCCTGTGCTGAATCCTGCTGGAGGGGGTTGTCTTCGGCACTGTCCGGTGTGTTATTGTCTCCGGTGCCGGAATCTCCATTTTTGCTGTGCCGGGATTTAGAGCGGCGCTGCTGATGCCGACGCTTAGGCTGTTTCTTGGAGGGGTCATCCTTCGTTGTTCCAACGCCATTCTCATCATTTGGGATGTCCACCATGTAAATGTCGTATGACGAGGTGGCCTTCCAGTGCCCTGTAGGTGCTGGTTCTTGGTCGTCTCCTGCATCGTCGTCCATACCATCGATGTCTTCGGAGTCGAAGTCGAGCATGTCGGTTAAATCATCGACAGTGGCTACGAAGTGGGTGGTGGGTGGGTTTTGAATTTCTTCGTCGTCCGCATCCCAACCTTCCTGACCATAGTCCGTCCAGGGCTCTCCTGATAAAGAGAGAGACTTTAGTGAGTTTAGGATGTCACCAAAGGGCGAGTGCTGAAAGATGTCCGCGGCGATGAACTCCATGACCGGCGCCCAATCGAATTCGATGGGTAGGGGCGTGGGAGGTTCGGAGTCCGGCACCTTGGAGTCACGAGCTTCGCAAAGGACATGGTTGGTGATCGGCTCAATCACCATAGAGATAGCAGCCCCCGAGGCGGTGTCCAGCCACCTGTCCTCGATCGGCGCAGTCGGCTCCGAGCTAAGGGTCGGAGCGGACGTTGGTGCGGCCTCCAGGGCATTGTCCGGCGGCAGAGCTAGATCATGCCCTTTGTGACAGTGTGGCATGCTTGGCTGTGGCTCGAACCCGTCGAAGATCAAGTCTCCGCGGACGTCAGTCGTGTAGTCCAAACTTCCAAATCTGACCTGATGGCCAGGGGCATAGCTTTCGATCTGCTCCAGATGGCCAAGCGAATTGGCCCGCAGTGCAAAGCCGCCGAATACGAAGATCTGTCTGGGGAGAAAAGTCTCACCCTGGACCGTATCGTTGTTGATGATCGGAGGAGTCGTCGGGCCTAAAGATGACGACACAGAGGAACTGTCAATGAAAGCATCAATGTCAGTGTCAAAACCGGCGGATCATGGGTAGGGGGTCCCGAACTGTGAGTCTAGGCGGATGGTAACAGGAGACAAGGGACACGATGTTTTTACCCAGGTTCAGGCCCTCTCGATGGAGGTAAAACCCTACTCCTGCTTGATTGATATTGATGATATGGGTAGTACAAGAGTAGATCTACCACAAGATTAGAGAGGCTAAACCCTAGAAGCTAGCCTATGGTATGATTGTTGTTCGTCCTATGGACTAAAACCCTCTGGTTTATATAGGCACTAAAGAGGGTTAGGGTTACACAGAGTCGGTTACAATGGTAGGAGATCTACATATCCGTATCGCCAAGCTTGCCTTCCACGCCAAGGAAAGTCCCATCCGGACACGGGACGAAGTCTTTAATCTTGTATCTTCATAGTCCAGGAGTCCGGCCGAAGATGAGAGTTCGGCTATCCGGACACCCCCTAATCCAAGACTCCCTCAATGTGCCCTTGTTGCAGGGCCGCATTCAAGACCTCCTAGAGAGAGAGAGATCACTCTGGTCGTAGTAGCGCAGGTCATGCTGATTCGTCGCACCCTGCCCTGCAAACGTCGCC
This sequence comes from Triticum aestivum, assembly GCF_018294505.1. Taxonomy (NCBI): domain Eukaryota; kingdom Viridiplantae; phylum Streptophyta; class Magnoliopsida; order Poales; family Poaceae; genus Triticum; species Triticum aestivum. The sequence goes on along the minus strand of NC_057798.1, from coordinate 256,855,193 downwards.
CCCTCCGCCTGTGGGAATTTAACCCGGAGGGACCACGAGTTCTCCAACATTTTATGGGTGCGACGCCCGTGGAGATGTACAAGCTTTTCTTCGGATCACAAGCGATGTGTCCGGACTTGACCAAGGACGCAGGTCCGAGCTGCAATCGCCCGGATACTCAAATAAGTAGCCATGTACCCGGACACGCTATCCCATATTTATCATGAACTTGCCCTTTAAAAGAGTTGTTTCTTGAACAGAAGTGGATAGCGAAAGCAAAGTTAATCAGGTGTCCGGCCCCCTCCCTGAGACCACGCCGGATCCCGTGTTAACTAGGATGTTGGACGTTGGGCCTTTGGAAGAAGGTGAAGGGGGGAACAAGGAAGCTACCGCCTCCGCGAAGGAGGCTGTCAGGAAATGAGGGATCGAGAATCTCTCCATCCAAGGGAAGAAGAGGACTGCCTCTGAAGACCCGGAGACCATGGTCTCAAAGCGGGGGAAGAAATCTTCGTCAGAGGGTCCTGCGCCGAGAGATGCCTCGGCCGCATTGTGCCCCCAAGGGGATCCGCCCTCCACCGAGCCGTAAGTAAAAAGGGGAGTTTTTTTAAAAATAAAGGATATCCCTGCCCTATTTTTGATGAAGATAACCGAAATTTTACCTTGTAGTTCGGATCTCAGCCCTTCTCAGCAGAGCTCATCTTCGTGGGATCTTCGTCCGGAGATGATGGAGAGCGAAACGCCTCCCCCTGCCGTACCGTCTTGCGAGGCGGGCGACCCTGAGTGTCGTCGCGGAGGGTTTCTCTGAGTCCGGTGGGGCCGGAAGGCAGTCGTATGTCCCCTGAAAGCCCTCTGTGTCCGGCCTTCGAAAAAGGCCATCGGACGAGTCCGGCACCACCTGTTGTACGATCGGAGGAGCTGAAGGATCTGCTCGGCGAGCGTCTATCTAAGAAGATCACCATGCGTTAATGGGTACGGTGATTGAAAGGATTTCATCCGTTGAGAGCGGATTGCACGAAGCCGTCATAAGTTTACTGACAGGTTTTGAGGTACGCAAAATGATGTACCTTCTAATAGTTTCGCATATAAAATGCGCCCTGTGTAGATAGTAGCCCCTGAGGCTCGGTGTGTTGTCAAAAGTGACAGCGCGCCGAGGATCATAATCCCAGGTATAATGTGTCGCATTCCCTATGTAGGTGGCGAAGGGTCCGGTGGCTAGCCGGACTGATGAATTTGCCGAACTAAAGCGGCAACTTGACGTGGCGGATGCCAACATCGCGCTTGTCAATAAGCGACTTGACGAGTCACAAGGTATGCAATTTCTCCGCGGACACCTGGTAAGGGAGCTTGATGTCCGTGCCTTACAACATGTATGCTTGATGCAGATGGTGCCGCTGCCATGGAGAACCTTCGAGCGGAGCTCGCCCGAGCCAAGGAGCAGGCCAGAAAGAGTGATGCGGCTGCCTTAAAGGCGGCCCAAGAGCTAAAACCCGAACAGGCTGCCTACTGCCGAAGCAAGAAGGAAATGGCCGAAATGGCTGTGAAGTTGAAGAATGTTGCTGACCACTGCAAGCTTCTTGAAAAAGAAGATCGAGCGGTGCAAGAGGACCTGAAGAAGGCCACTACCGAGGCCAAGGATGCTGGCTGCGATGAGAGCTATGAAGGAGGAGCTGCGTCAGGCTGGAGATATCGCGGCTGGAAAGCCCTTTCTGCTGTGGAGGAAATTCGTGGATCCTAAATATGCTCAGTTGGACCGGCTGTGGAGTGCGAAGGATGCTTATCTGGACTTGGCGGCAAGTGCCGCGGATGTGGCTGAACACTTCCGAGATCAAAAGATCACAAAATGGAAAAGGTTTTTTGGTCGCAGTTCCATAATCCAGAGCGCCCACTTCCATTAACCGATCGCTTGGCTGAATGGGCGGAGCTGAATAGGTTATCCGAACTTGCCATGAAGGATGTCGTGAGTCTTTTGTGGCCGAAAAGGCCCGAGCCGAAGAGTTAATTTGGCTTGGTGCAATAGTTCCTTGGTGCGGTGCCGCATATCAATGCAATGAGGAGGTCGGTATGCATAGAGGGTGCCGCAGATGGCTCTTGCCCGTGTCAAGACATACTGGGCGGAGATGAAGGCCACCGATGTTGCATCCCAAGATTCGGACGGAAGCCGAGTACCTATCGAGTACTATTTTCAGGAAGTTCTGCACGGCGCTCGTTTAATAGAGACGCAGTGCTCGAAGGATATTATGTTCGAATAACATGTATTATTGTGAAACAATGTATCGATGGAATATAAAAGCTTTTTATACTTGTGCCTTTCAAGAATTAAAATACCTCCTATGCGGCCGCTAATGTATATGTATATATAACCTGAAAGATGGCAGTCTTCGGCTTCAGCCCCCACGCATATAATGTGGGGGTGTTTGCAAAAGGCGCATTTTCACACTTGATCCAACGTCTTGGTCCTATAAAGGAGGTGGTAGCGCAACAAACTAGGCAACCGAACTATAATGCTTTATCACTTTCACTTAGTCATAGGAGTTTGACAGTGGGGCTACTATATAGCCCCTAGGGGCACCGCGCTCACCCAAATTCGGGGCGCGTATGTGCTTGACCGGGAAACGGCCCTTCGTCAGTGCAAAGGAATCCTATAGATTCCGGCGGGTCATCGAGTGGTTGACCAGTCTCACACTATATCATGACAGTCAGTTTTCGGCTTTCTCTACTAAGGTGCTCGCCTGGCCGAACCGGGGCACAATCGCAGTAGTTCTCCTGGTGTCGCCTTAGCCGATAGAGCGGAACGTAAGGCAGCAAAACACAGGAGCCGGGCAAACCCAACATTTGACCAAAGACATGATTCGGAGCTGATGCATATAAGGCCTAACTCGAGACGCCGAACACTCCCTAAGGTATTCGGTCTTTATGAAAACGGGCCGAACAACGCCCTTGGTAATAAGCCCCTGTTGTCCAGGTACGCGCAAAATTCTGACGTGGCCCATGCCAAAACGCCAGCCTCCTCCTCGGTTATGGCAAGAAACCAGGGGATGTGTATCAACAAGAGACAGTAAAAAAGGTTTACGCAGGGTCTTAATCTGAAAAGAATCCTTGTCACGGGTCCCTACTGCACGTCTGCGCCTGTGTCTCCGTTGTGCCGTATCCTGGATGGGTGTAGCACGGTGTTCATCTGTAAATGAGGGGAACTTAGTTGAAAAAGATAGTGCGAAAATGTACGTTATACTAAATAAACAAAGTACAATTCAAAAAATTAATAAAATTGAGCTTTATTGTCTCTTGTTGTACATGCGCGGAGCCCCTTGTATAGGGGTATGCGGCTAGTAAGCCCTTGTATGTTTACGCCGGACTCGTCGAGCCGTGTCCGGGGTCTGAACAACCTATTTAGGTGCTTTGATTGGTGAAGCCGGCTTAGTGTGTGGCTGTCAAGGCAGTCACACCATCTTCCGCACTCGAGGAACACTCGGTATTTCCCTTTAAGGAGATGATGCCTCGCGGACCGGGCATTTTAAGTGTAAGGGATGCATAATGCGGTATTGCGTTAAAGCGGGCGAAAGCTTCGCGTCCCAGTAGTGCTTGGTAGCTACTTGTGAATGAGGCGAGGTGGAAGGTTAACTTTTCGCGGCGGAAGTTGTCGGGTGAGCCGAACACAACTTCTAGCAGTAGAGAGCCCGTACAATGGGCATATGGGCCTGGCATTACCCCTTGAAAGGAAGTGTTGCTATGGCGAATTTTGGTTGGGTCTAACCCCATTTTGCGGATTGTGTCCTGGTATAGCAAGTTTAGATCACTGTCGCCATCCATTAGGACTTGTGTAAATTGGAGTCTGTCAATTATCGGATCTAATATCAAGGCAATCCATCCTGCATTCCGGATACTTCTAGAGTAATCCTGATGGTCGAAGGTGATTGGTTTTAACAACCAGTGGCGGGACTCCTCTGGGATAGGCCGTATGGCGCGTACCTCTATGGGCGCCGCTCTATTTTTCCCTTTTGTCACGTGAAGTGAGTTTACTGTTTTGACTTCTTGTGGGAAATTCTTTTGTTTTCCGGTGCTCTGCTTGTGGGGTTCGTCATCGTCCTCGCTTGGTGTGTCGAGCCCCTTGTGTTCAGCGTTGAGTTTGCCGGACTGCTTGAAGACCCAACAATCTCTGTGGGTATGGTTTGCAGGCTTCCCGGGAGTACTATGGATTTGTCATATCTTGTCCAAGATTTTGTTTAAGTTAGATAGCTCGTCCCTGTTATCCTTAAGGGGCAATTTTTTATGATTCTGCCGAGAGCTTTTGAATCCGGCGTTGACTGCCGTGCTCTTCGGGTTTTTTCCCTTGGTCCGACGCTGGTCCCTGCTGCATCACGGTTTCCCGTTTCCATCCCTGACTTCGGATGTACTTGGGTCACTGGTACTGCATCTTGCCAGCCAGCTATCCTCTCCCGCGCAAAAGCGGGTCATGAGGCTTGTTAATGCGGCCATTGTTCTTGGCTTTTCTTGGCCGAGGTGTCTGGCGAGCCATTCGTCTCGGACGTTGTGTTTGAAAGCTACTAAGGCTTCGGTGTCTGGACAGTCGACTATTTGGTTCTTTTTAGTAAGGAATCTGTTCCAGAATTTTCGGGCTGACTCTCCGGGTTGTTGAGTTATGTGACTTAAATCGTCTGCATCCGGAGGTCGGACATAGGTCCCTTGAAAATTTGCCCGAAAAGCATCCTTGAGCTCTTCCCAACTTCCAATGGTGTTTTCGGGGAGGATTTTGAGCCAATGTCGGGCTGGCCCTTTGACCTTGAGGGGTAAGTATTTCACGGCATGGCGGTCATTTCCTGTAGCCATGTGTATGTGGAGGATGTAATCCTCAATCCAGACTCTAGGGTCTATTGTTCCGTCATATGCCTCTATGTTTACGGGCTTGAATCCCGCTGGAAATTCATAATCCAGAACCTCATCGGTGAAACATAGGGGGTGTGCGGCACCCCTATATTTAGGTGTACCATAATATTCGGATACTTGATGTGTTGCATTGCTTACTAGAGCTTGCTTTCTTGGCCTGTAGATAGATCTAACTGGGCCATCTTTTTGATGCAAATCCGTATGTGGGTTGCGTGCCGGCTTGTGTGCGGCGCCGTTTGCCGTCTATGTTTGCCATGGGGTCGTCTATCCGACCGGATGGTCTCCTTGTTCTTTGATTGCGGGGGCTCTACGGCCTCCTCATCAAATTCAGGCAGTAGTTTTCGCTTCGGGTAGCTCGTTGTTCAGCGACTATCGCCGTATTTGTCTGTGGTGTTGAGTACTTTGCTCCATCTGATTCTGAGCACATCTTTCGTTGTTTGGAGCTTCCGCTTCTGCTTTTTCAGGCTACGTGGAGTGGCGACGATCCTTTTGTGGAGGTTCTTCTGCTCCAGCAACTTGTTCGGCGTGAGATCGTCCGGACTGTTATCTTCGCCGGGAACGGATTGTTTATCCAGGTTGTCCTGTTCAGACGGTTGCTCGATGGCATGTTCGTCGTCCACCGGTTCGCCCTGCTCTATGGCTAGGTCTGTATGGCTGCTGTCTTTGTTGAGGCGGGATTTTGAGCGGCGCTTACGTCGCTATTTTGACTGCTTTTCAAGGGAATGATCCCTTGTGGCGTCCCGTTGTTCCTTTAGGTGTGTCCACCATGTATACATCGTGAGAAGAGGTGGCTATCCAGTGCCTTATAGGTGCTGGTTCATGCTTATCTCCTACATCATCGTCCATACCATCAATGTCTTCGGAGTCGAAATCGAGCACGTCGTTTAAACTTTCGACAGTGGCTACGAAGTGGGTGGTGGGTGGGCTTTGAATTTCTTCGTCGTCCGCATCCCAACCTTGCTGACCATAATCCGGCCAGGGCTCTCCTGATAAAGAGAGAGACTTTAGTGAATTCAGGATGTCGCCAAAGGGCGAGTGCTAAAAGATGTCCGCGGTGGTGAACTCCATGATCGGCGCCCAATCGGATTCGATTGGTAGGGGCGCGGAAGGTTCGGAGTCCGAAGAGGAGTCCGGCACCTTGGAGTCACGAGCTTCGCAAAGGACAGGGTTGGTGTTCGGCTCAATCGTCATAGAGATAGCAGCCCACGAGGCGGTGTCCAGCCACCCGTCCTCGATCGGCGCAGTCGGCTCCAAGCTAAGGGTCGGAGTGGACACTTGTGCGGCCTCCAGGGCACTGTCCAGCGGCAGAGCTAGATCACGCCCATCGTGACAGTGCAACGCGCTTGGCTGTGGCTCGAACTCGTCTAAGATCAAGTCTCCGCGGACGTCAGCCGTATAGTTCAAACTTCCAAATCTGACCTGATGGCCAGGGGCGTAGCTTTCAATCTGCTCCAGATGGCCAAGCGAATTGGCCCGCAGTGCAAAGCCGCCGAATACGAAGATCTGTCGGGGGAGAAAAGTCTCACGCTAGACCGCATGATTGTTGATGATCGGAGGAGCCATCGGGCCTAAAGATGACGACACAGAGGAACTCTCAATGAAAGCACCAATGTCGGTGTCAAAACCGGCGGATCTCAGGTAGGGGGTCCCGAACTGTGCTCTAGGCGGATGGTAACAGGAGACAAGGGACACGATGTTTTTACCCAGGTTCGGGCCCTCTCGATGGAGGTAAAACCCAACTCCTGCTTGATTAATATTGATGATATGGGTAGTACAATAGTAGATCTACCACGAGATCAGAGAGGCTAAACCCTAGAAGCCAGCCTATGGTATGATTGTTGTTCGTCCTACGGACTAAAACCCTCCAGTTTATATAGGCACCGAAGAGGGTTAGGGTTACACAGAGTCGGTTACAATGGTAGGAGATCTACATATCCGTATCGCCAAGCTTGCCTTCCACGCCAAGGAAAGTCCCATCCGGACACGGGACGATGTCTTCAATCTTGTATCTTCATAGTCCAGGAGTCCGGCCAAAGGTGATAGTTCGGCTATCCGGACACCCCCTAATCTAGGACTCCCTCAGCGACGCTAACCACCTGATTCGTTGCCACTAGATACATCAGCAACGGTTCTTGTGGTTTGGGCGCAACCAGCACTGGGGTAGAGGAGAGGTACTTCTTCAAATCCTGCAGCGGTGCCTCAGCCTCCGGGGTCCACTCCATTGGGCCCGTCTTCTTCAAGATCTTGAAAAAAGGAAGAGCACGCTCCGCGGATTTGGAGATGAATCTGCTCATGGCGGCAACGCAGCCAGTGAGCCGACGCACGTCTTTGATCCACTTAGGTGCCTCAATCTTCTCAATGGACTTGATCTTATCTGGGTTTTCCTCAATCCCGCGCTGCGACACAAAGAACCCGAGAAGCTTGCCGGACGGGACACCGAATCCACACTTCTCAGGGTTCAACTTGAGGTTGATCTTGCGCAGGTTTGCAAATGTTTCCTCCAGATCTTGCACAAGTGTTGCTTTGTCCTTAGTTTTGACCACTATGTCATCCATATAAGCTTCCATATTCCTATGTAGCTGGGGCTCAAAACCAATTTGGACTGCTCTCGCAAAGGTTGAGCCGGCACTCTTCCACCTGAAAGGCATCCGTAAAAAGCAATACGTACCACATGGGGTGATGAACGCTGTCTTTTCCTCGTCTTCTTTTGTCATGAAGATCTGGTGGTACCCTGAGTAGGCGTCGAGGAATGATAACAGGTCACACCCAGCCGTGGAGTCAACAATTTGGTCGATGCGCAGTAACGGGAAGGGATCCTTTGGACAAGCCTTATTGATGTCTGTGTAATCAATACACAGTCTCCACTTCCCGTTCACCTTGCGCACCACTACCGGGTTGGACAACCACGTTGGATGGAGCACCCCCCTTACCAAGCCTGCCGCCTCTAGTTTTCTGATCTCCTCCGTGATGAACTCCTGCCTCTCTAGAGATTGCTTCCTGACCTTCTGCTTGATGGGACGTGCATGAGGACAGACAGCAAGATGGTGCTCAATCACTTCCCTGGGAACATCGTGGATGTCGGAGGCTTGCCATGCAAACACATCGACATTCGCCCGCAGGAAAGTGACGAGCTCGCTTTCCTATTTGCTCTCGAGGGTGGAGCTTATGGTAAAAGCTCCCCCCGTACTGTCCCCCTTGACGGGCACCTTCTTGGTCTCCAGTGGCGTAGCTCTGGACTTCTTTCTCTTGCCAGTGGATCTCTCTGGCACGTCCTCAAAGGGAGCACAACACCCCGAAGAGGTGCGCTTGCCGGAGTGGGTGCAAGGGGTCTCACCGGTCTTTTTCCCTCCTGGGGCTCCATCGGCAGGAGCAGGTGCCTTGGTGGCAGCTACTGCAACTGCTTCCCGGTAGAGTTGGTCGGCGCAAATCAACACGTCTTCCTTGTCAGAGGGGACGGCGATGATGTTCATTGTCCCAGGCATCTTCAGCGTGTTTGTAGGCGTAATGTGAAGTCGCTATGAACTTGGCTAGTGCCGGGTGGCCGAGGATCCTGTTGTAGGGCAAGGGGATCTCGGCTACATCAAAGACAATCCTCTCCGTCATGTGGTTTAGCTCACCTCCGAACGTCACGGGGCTGGCTCCTCCCCAGGTTGACCCCTTGGAACGGGCCTGTCTCCTCGAGGTCTCCATCAGGGATCTGCAGCCTCTTGATCACAACAGGCGAGATCAAGTTCAGACCGGCCCCGCCGTCAACCAGCATCTTTGTCACCTTGAGGTTGCGGGTTGTTGGTGAAACAAACAAATACAAGCACCCGATCGTAGTAGTGTGGTCAGGGTGGTCCTCGGTGTCGAAGATGACACGCGTGCTGGACCACTTCAGCAGCTTCCGTGCGTCGAACGACAGCTCCACCACTGTGATCTCACGCGCCCACTGCTTGAGCTGGCGGTGGGATGTATGCAGCCAGGCGCCACCATCGACGCACATGGCTTCTGTGGCTTTCTGGAACTCGTCGTCGCTGGACTCACCGTCCTCGTCATGATCATCGTCTTCCTGCTTCTTGTCGCGGCCCCGGGCGGGCCTCTCTTGCTGATATATTTGCCGCAGCGGCCTCCTTGACCGCCATGCTTCTTGCCGGATCCCCCGGCACCCTCTTGGCCCTTCTCCTTGTCCCGCCGCTCATACTCGGCTTTCTGCTTCTCAGTGAGCAGCTCCACTTGCCGGTAATTCTCGAGGTCATGGCCCTTGGTGCGGTGGATCTTGCAATACTGCTTGTCGGAGCCCCCTAGCTTATCGGCAGCCGCCAAGGCCCGGCAAGCGACACACCTGGCAACCTCCTTGCCGGGGTCACTCGCCTTGGGTTTCTTGGTGGCGCCAGTATAGTCGGACCCCTCGACGTCAAGCATGGTCTTGCCATTGCGCTTCTTGGTACGGCGCCGACCCTTCTTCGCCGGGGTGGCGGTATCATCTGTGGAGTCGGTTTCCGCGCCGGCATCTTCGTTGGGGTACTTCCTTCCCTCTTTAGCCCGAGCGCACCGATCGGCCACAACATAAAGTTCGACCACATCCCTGACCTTGTTCATCGCCAGCTCCTCATGCATCTTGCGATTGCGCACATTTTGGTGGAATGCACTGATCACGGGGGCAAGATGAACGTCGGGAATGTTGTATTGCACTCGGCTGAACCTTTGGATCGACTTACGCAAGTTTTCTCCTTCTTTCTAGGGGATGATATGCAAGTCGCTTGCCTGGCCATGATCTTGGTGGCCTCCAGTAAAGGCGCCAAAAAACTCATGACACAGATCCACCCAAGAAGAAATGGAGTCCACCGGCAAGTGCATCAACCATGACATAACATTGGGCTTGAGTGCCAACGGGAAGTAATTGGCAAGCACCTTATCGTCACGGGCCCCAGCAGCTTGCATCGCGATGGTGTAGATGCTGAGGAACTCTGACGGGTGAGTCTTTCCGTTGTACTTCTCACCAACGTCGGGCTTGAACGTGCGGTGGGAGGGCCACTGGAACTGCCACAGCTCACGGGTGAAGGCCGGACAACCCACCTCGTAGGGTAGGCCACCGTAGCCTCCCGGTGCTGGGTGGTCCATAGTGGGCCCTGCCCGCCTATCCGACTGGTGGCGCGCGTCACGCCGATGCTTGATGGTGGTTCGAGCGTCTTCATGAGCTCGCTCCCGAAGAACTTGGCATTGGTCGCGATGGGTTCATGGGTCAGACGACGCTATGGAGATATCATCACGAGCATCATCGCGACGGACCAACACCCGCGGTGGCCGATATGGAGGAGGGGCATGCACCGTGTGGCCGCATCACCTCCGGCCCGACCTTCACCAACGCGCGGTGGCTTGACGAAGCGACAGCCCACGGGTCCCGCCGGCCGCAACTCATCGTTGTTAGCGACGCCGACGAGGCTCCGGACGGTGGCCCTCCATTCGTCAAGCTTCTCCACGGCGGGTGGAAAGTCGAGGAGCAGCTGCGTGCGTGCTAGGGCTTATGCTGGCGTGGGCGGCGGCGAAACCTGTGTGGACCACGAGGCGCTTCGACTTCTAACCGCGTTAGAAGGAGCCCCATCACGGCCCCGCAGCCGTACGCCACCTCCGCCAGCACCTCGGTGCGCATGCTGGCCCTCCTCATCATGTGAAGGGCGCATGGGACTCTTCCCAGGGCGGCGCTGCTCATCACGCATGACCCGCGAAGAGCGCGCCGTGGGCGCCGGTGTTGGTGTCTTGGAGGTCGCCGCGCTGTAGTCTGGCGGCACGACGACGCCCTTGGAGGGCCCCGCGCCGCCTGCGGGGGGGGGGGGCGACTCCGTCTCTGGAGCCCGCGACGCATGGCTCGTCACCTGGCGTACAAACGTCGTCGCTCACCAGGCCTGGACTGCCAGGCTGATGTGGATACTCACGGGCCGCGCCACGGGTTCTCTCCGCGACTGGCTCGCTACAGGTCCGCACCGGTACTGGCGGTCCGGTCCCGGACGAACCGATCGCCGTGGTCGTCTTCTTCTTAGGAGCCATGGCGATGAAGAACTACTAGGCCAACTACTAGACCAGATTCTCACAATTGTGCTCCCCTACCTGGCACGCCAAAGATGTCGGTGGGAAACGACACCTATGGGATCACGAGGATCCCTTCTGCGGTTGCAGGGCGCTGGATTGTGAGAAGAGCAGGATTAGTAACCAGCACAAGGATCGTTTACCCAGATTTGGGCCGCGAGGATGTGTAAAACCCTAGTTCTGCTTTGGTGGATGCATTGAGTGTTCTTGAGCTCCTGAACTAGCTGCGGTGGCTTCATGGTTCAAAAGAGGGATGCGTAAAACCCTAGTCCTGCTTTGGTGGATGTATTGAGTGTTCTTGAGCTCCTGAACTAGCTGCGGTGGCTGCATGGTTCAAAAGTGTCGAATCCCCCTCCAGTACGCCATGGGCCTCCTTTTATAATTGAAAGGGTCTGCCACAATGGCACACAGGAGGTGGAAAGGCCTACAGTGCTATGAGCTTATCGCTCGTATTATAGGACAAGACGCATTTAATGCGTAGCTTAGGTGTCCTCTTGCTTTATCGGGGACGGGAGGGAGGCCCGTCCTATCCGTCGCCACTCCTCCTCGTTTGGACACGCGCCCTGGCCAGCGATGGATGCCGCGCCATGTAGGCAGGCAAGCAACTGAGGTGGCGCGGTGGTGGAGCCTTCACGAAGACCTACATGCCGCCACGCAGGCGTGCGCTAAGTTGGCCTGGAGGCTGCATATTGCCACGCAGGTGCGTGCCCAGCTAGTTGGGCTAGCAGCTGCATGCGAATAGTGGTGGAGACTTGGTTGGTGCGGGCCTGGCAGTGGCCCTGCTGACGCCTTTGGCAAGGGTCTTGCCGGGTGGCCCGGCAAGGGTCTTGCCGTGGCGCGCTGTCGCCCCCGGCAAGGATCTTGCCGGCGGTCTTGTGGATTTCCTTGGCAAGAATCTTGCCGAGGATCGTTGCCTTCCAATCATCGTCTGATCTTGAATATTCTTTGTCTTCACAAAGATCTACATGCCACCATGGAGGTGCCTCCCGAGCCCGGGCCCAACATGGTTGACGGTGTTGGAGACCATGGGTTCGAGGGTGGCTCATTCCACTGGTGTGGGCGAGCCGCCCCGGCAAGGGTCTTGCCGGTGCTGCTGTGGCTGCCCCGGCAAGGGTCTTGTCGGGGAAACCTGCTTCGTCCATCTGCTCTCTTTGGTCTCGGTCTTTTATGTTGCGCTGATCATCCTGCGGCTTCGACTCCTTCCTTTTGCCCTACTAAGTGTGGCTTCGGCCTGTGGCTCTGGCTGCCCGCGCACAAGTAAGGGGTACAAAAGAGTGCCCCTACTTTAGTACACCGACAATTTCATTGTTCTTGATATAGATTGCAATCCTACATGTCCTATTATTCTTGGTAGACCTTTCCTTAGAATGATTGGTGCAATTATTGACATGAAAGAAGGAAACATTAGATTCCAATTTCTGTTTAGGAAAGGCATGAAACACTTTCCTAGGAATAAAATTAAATTTCTTTATGAATCTATTATGATAGCAACTTATGGATTGCATACCAAAGATGGCAATACCTAGATCTATTCTTGTTTCTATGCCTAGCTAGATGCATTAAATGATAGCGCTTGTTGGGAGGCAACCCAATTTTATTTTTATTTTTTACGTTTTGCTCCTGTTTAGTAAAAATAATTCATCTAGCTTCTGGTTAGATGTGGTTTTAAGTTTTAATTAGTTTTTTTGCCAAGTAGAACCTTTGGGAAAACTTGGGTGAAGTCTTTGCGATCTTGCTGTAAAAAACAGAAACTTTTGCGCTCACGAGAATAGCTGTCATTTTTTACTGGAAAGTGATTTTAGGTTGATTATTTTTCAAGACGATTAATAGACAAATTCCTAATGTCCACCAATTTATTTCAGAATTTTTAGAGTTACATAATTATTCTAAAGTTACAGATTGCTACAGACTGTTCTGTTTTTGACAGATTCTGTTTTTCGTGTGTTGTTTGCTTATTTTGATGAATCTATGAGTAGTATCGGGGGGTATAAACCATAGAGAAGTTGGAATACAGTAGTTTTAACACCAATATAAATAAATAATGAGTTCATTACAGTACCTTAAAGTGGTGGTTTATTTTCTTATACTAACGGAGCTCATGAGATTTTCTGTTGAAGATTTGTGTTGTGAAGTTTTCAAGTTTTTGGGTAAAGATTTGATGGATTTTGGAATAAGGAGTGGCAAGGGACAAAGCTTGGGGATGCCCAAGGCATCCCAAGATAATACAAGGACAACAAAAAGCCTAAGCTTGGGGATGCCCCGGAAGGCATCCCCACTTTCGTCTTCGTCTATCGGTAACTTTACTTGAGGCTATATTTCTATTCACCACATGATAGGTGTTTTGCTTGGAGCGTCTTGTATGATTTGAGTCTTTGCATTTTAGTTTACCACAATCATACTTGATGTAAACAACTTTTGGGAGAGACATGCATGAATCGGAATTTATTAGAATACTCTATGTGCTTCACTTATATCTTTTGAGCTAGACAAATTTGCTCTAGTACTTCGCTTATATCTTTTTAGAGCACGGTGGTGGTTTTATTTTATAGAAATTATTGATCTCTCATGCTTCACTTATATTATTTTGAGAGTCTTTTATAACAACATGGTAATTTTCTTTGGTTATAAAATTAGTCCTAATATGATGGGCATCCAAGATGGATATAATAAAAGCTTTCGTATAAAGTGCATTTAATACTATGAGAAGTTCGATGCTTGATGGTTGTTTTGAAATATGAGGATGGTGATATTAGAGACATGCTAGTAGAGTAGTTGTGAATTTGAGGAATACTTGTGTTAAAGTTTGTGATTCCCGTAGCATGCATGTATGGTGAACCGTTATATGATGAAGTTGGAGCATGATTTATTTATTTATTGCCTTCCTTATGTCTGTAGGTCGGGATCGCGTGATGGTTAACTCCTACCAACCCTTCCCCTAGGAGCATGCGTGTAGTACTTTGTTTCGATTACTTGTAGAGTTTTGCAGTAAGTATGTGAGTTATTTATGATTAATGTTGAGTCCATGGATTATACGCACTCTCACCCTTCCATCATTGCTACCCTCTCTAGTACCGCGCAACATTCGCCGGTACCATACACCCACTATATACCTTCCTCCAAACAGCCACCATACCTACCTATTATGGTATTTCCATAGCCATTCAGAGATATATTGCCATGCAACTTTCCACCCTTTCATTTATTATGACACGCTTCATCATTGTCATATTGCCTTGCATGATTATGTAGCTGACATCGTATTTGTGGCAAAGCCACCATTCATAATTTTTCATACATGTCACTCTTGAGTCATTGCACATCCTGGTACACCGCCGGAGGCCTTCACATAGAGTCATATTTTGTTCTAAGTATTGAGTTGTAATTCTTGAGTTGTAAGTGTGATGATCTTCATTATTAGAGCATTGTCCCAGTGAGGAAAGGATGATGGAGACTATGATTCCCCCACAAGTCGGGTTGAGACTCCAGACTAAATAAAAAACAAGAGGCCATAAAAAAGAGAAAAGGGCCAAATAAAAAAAGAGAAAAGGCCTAGTGAGGGACAATGCTACTATCCTTTTACCACACTTGTGCTTCAAAGTAGCACCATGATCCTCATGATAGAGAGTCTCCTATGTTGTCACTTTCATATACTAGTGGGGAATTTTCATTATAGAACTTGGCTTGTATATTCCAATGATGGGCTTCCTCACAAGTGCCCTAGGTCTTCGTGAGCAAGCAAGTTGGATGCACACCCAATTAGGTTCTTTATTTGAGCTTTCATAAACTTATAGCTCTAGTGCATCCGTTGCATGGCAATCCCTACTCACTCACATTGATATCTATTGATGGGCATCTCCATAGCCCGTTGATACGCCTAGTTGATGTGAGACTATCTTCTCCTTTTTGTCTTCTCCATGATATGTCTCCAACGTATCTACTTTTCCAAACAATTTTGCCCTTGTTTTGGACTCTAACTTGCATGATTTGAATGAAACTAACCCGGACTGATGTTGTTTTCAGCAGAACTGCCATGATGTAGTTTTATGTGTAGAAAGAAAAAGTTCTCGAAATGTCCTGAAAATCCACGGAGGCACTTTTTGGAAAATATAAAAAATACTAGTGAAAGAATCAAGACCAGGGGCCCACACCCTGTCCACAAGGGTGGGGGGCGCGCCCCCTCCCCTGGGCGTGCCCCCTGTCTCGTGGGCCCCCTAGACCTCCACCGACCTCAACTCCAACTCCATATATTCACGTTCGGGGAGAGAAAAATCAGAGATAAAGTTTCATCGCGTTTGACGATATGGAGCCGCCGCCAAGCCCTAATCTCTCTCGGGAGGGCTGATCTGGAGTCCGTTCGGGGCTTCGGAGAGGGGGATTCATCGTCGTCGTTATCATCAACCATCCTCCATCACCAATTTCATGATGCTCACCGCCGTGCGTGAGTAATTCAATCATAGGCTTGCTGGACAATGATGGGTTGGATGAGATTTACCATGTAATCAAGTTAGTATTGTTAGGGTTTGATCCCTAGTATCCATTATGTTCTGAGATTGATGTTTCTATGACTTTGCTATGCTTAATGCTTGTCACTAGGGCCCGAGTGCCATGATTTCAGATCTGAACCTATTATGTTTTCATGAATATATGTGTGTTCTTGATCCTATCTTGCAAGTCTATAGTCACCTATTATGTGTTATGATCCGACAACCCCGAAGTGACAATAATCGGGATACTTCTCGGTGATGACCATAGTTTGAGGAGTTCATGTATTCACTATGTGCTAATGCTTTGTTCCGGTTCTCTATTAAAAGGGGGACTTAATATCCCTTAGTTTCCGCTAGGACCCCGCTGCCACGGGAGGGTAGGACAAAAGATGTCATGCAAGTTCTTTTCCATAAGCATGTATGACTATTTACGGAATACATGCCTACATTACATTGATGAACTGGAGCTAGTTCTGTGTCACCCTACGTTATAGCTATCACATGAGGAATCGCATCTGGCATAATTATCCATCACTGATCCATTGCCTACGAGCTTTTCACATCTTGTGCTTCGCTTATTTACTTTTCCATTGCTACTGTTACAATTACTACAAAAACCCAAAAACTATTATCTTTACATTTGCCATTGTTACCTTTATTATCACACTACTTTTCTACTAAATACTTTGCTGCAGATACTAAGTTATCTAGGTGTGGTTGAATTGACAACTCAACTACTAATACTCAAGAATATTCTTTGGCTCCTCTTGTGTCGAATCAATAAATTTGGGTTGAATACTTTACCCTCGAAAGCTGTTACGATCCCCTACACTTGTGGGTTATCAAGACTAATTTCTGGCGCCGTTGCCGAGGAAGCATAGCTCTATTCTTTGAGTCACTTGGGATTTATATCTGTTGATCACTATGAAGAACTTGAAAGACGATAGAACTATGATTTTCCCCTCAACTATGAGGGGAGGTAAGGAACTGCCATCTAGCTCTGCACTAGATTCTCCTTCTGTTTTGAGTAAGCTTGCGACACCTAAACCTGCTACTGCTATGAATTCTAATATGTTGCATGTTATTGACGAAGCCACTTCTGCTATGCGAGATACTACTTCTGTGCATGATACTACTTTGCCATTAGGTGAATTTCTTGATGAACAACTTGCTAGAGTTAGGGGGAATGAAATTATTGAAGATGTTATTATTGATGATAGTGATGATGAAAATTCTCCCAATGATTATGAATTGCCTGTTGTTCCTGAGGGTTATGTTATGAATGAAGAAGCTGCTAGAGCTATCTTTGCTTGCAATGATAGATATGATCTTAAGAAATTATTAGTTAAATGGAAGGAGCAGTCTCTTAATGCTAGAATGAAACCTGACCCTGCTTTTGCTACTTCACCTATCTGTGTTACTGATAAGGATTATGAATTCTCTATTGATCCTGAAATTATTACTTTAGTAGAATCTGATCTTTTTATGGCCTTGAATCTAAAACTGTTGTGGCACATCTTACCAAGTTGAATGATATAGCTACCCTGTTTACTCATGATGATAAATCTTGCTATTTTTATATCCTTAAGATATTTCCGTTCTCATTAAAGGGTGATGCTAAGACTTGGTATAATTCTCTTGCTCCTGGTTGTGTGTGTAGTCCCCAGGATATGATTTATTACTTCTCTGCTAAATATTTCCCTGCTCATAAGAAACAAGCTGCCTTGCGGGAAATATATAATTTTGTGCAAATCAAAGAAGAGAGTCTCCCACAAGCTTGGGGAGGCTTCTCCGATTACTTAATGCTTTTCCTGATCATCCTCTCAAGAAAAATGAAATACTTGATATCTTTTATAATGGACTAACCGATGCTTCCAAGGACTACTTGGATAGTTGTGCTGGTTGTGTTTTCAGGGAAAGAACAATCGACGAAGCTGAATTACTATTGAATAATATGTTGACTAATGAAAATAACTGGACCCTTCCTGAGCCAATTCCTGAGGAAATTCCTGAACCAATTAAGCCAACTACTGAGCCTATTCCTAAACCCACTCCGAAGAAGAGATGTGTTTTATTTCTCAGTCCTGAAGATATGCAAGAGGCAAAGAAATCAATGAAAGAAAAAGGTATTAAAGCTGGAGATGTTAAGAATTTACCACCTATTGAAGAAATACATGGTCTTAATATACCGCTGTTGAAGAACCACATTGTCTTGATAACCCGACACAGGTAGTAAAGGTAAACTCTCTCTATAGATATGATAAATTCGAAATGCCCTCTACTAAATTTCATAGCCCATGCTTAGATGAATTTGATGACTTTATGGCTAGACAATAAAGTTTTAATGCTTATGTTGGTAGAGAGTTAAAGAATAATGCTTTCGGGATAGGACGCGTGAGCGATAATATGGCTAGAGTTAAAGATGAACTCAAACTCATTAGCAAATATACTTCTATGGTTGCTACTCAAGCTGAGCAAGTACTCAAAGCTCAAAATGATTTGCTTGATGAATTAAATAATAAAAATGACTTTGCTGTTAGAGTGGCTACTAGAACTGGTAGAATGACTCAGGAACCTTTGTATCCTGAAGGCCACCCTAAGAGAATCGAGCAAGATTCTCAGAGAAATAATTTAGAGGCACCTAGTTCTTCTAAAAAGAAGAAGAAGAAAAACGATAGGACTTTGCATGCTTCTAGTGAACCTACTGTAGACACACCTGTGAATCCCAATGATATTTCTATTTCTGATGCTGAAACACAATCAGGTGATGAACATGAACCTAGTGATAATGTTAATGATAATGTTCATGTTGATGCTCAACCTAGCAAAAACAATGAAGTAGAGATTGAACCTACTGTTGATCTTGATAACCCACAATCAAAGAATCAATGTTATGATTAGAGAGATTTTGTTGCTAGGAAGCAAGGTAGAGAAAGAGAACCATGGGTTCAGAAACCCATGCACTTTCCTCCTAAACCATCCAAGACAAAGGATGATGAGGATTTTGAGCGCTTTGCCAAAATGATTAGACCTATTTTCTTACGTATGCGCTTAACTGATATGCTCAAAGTAAACCCTTATGCTAAGTATATGAAGGATATCATCGCAAATAAAAGAAAGATACCGGAAGCTGAAATTTCCACCATGCTTGCTAATTACACTTTTAAGGGTGGAATACCAAAGAAACTTGGAGATCCGTGGGTACCAACTATACCATGCTCCATTAAAAGAAATTATGTTAGAACTGCTTTATGTGATCTTGGAGCCGGTGTTAGTGTTATGCCTCTCTCTTTATATCGTAGACTCGAATTGAATAAGTTGACACCTGGTGAAATATCTTTGCAAATGGCCGATAAATCAACTGCTATACCTGTCGGTATTTGTGAGGATGTGCCTGTTGTGGTTGCAAATGTCACTATCTTAACGGACTTTGTTATTCTTGATATCCCCGAGGACGATAGTATGTCGATTATCCTTGGTAGACCCTTTTTGAATACTGCAGGGGCTGTTATTGATTGCAACAAAGGCAATGTCACTTTTCATGTTAATGGTAAAGAGCACACAGTACACTTTCCAAGGAAACAATCTCAAGTTCATAGCATCAATTCTATTGGAAAAGTTCCCACCATTATTATTGGAGGTTTTGAATTTCCTCTCCCTACTGTCAAGAAAAAGTATGATATTCTTATTGTTGGGGATTTTCATATCCCCGTTGAGGTAACTTAGTGTTATTCGAAATTTCTCCGGTTCCGTGTTATTCAGAATGAGTTTGTTAACAAGACTTGATCAACCTTGTTAGTGGATTCATTTTGATGATCACGATATGGATGAAACTAGAAGGTACAACCTTCTGTACCCTCTTTTTACTTTCTGTTATTTAGAATAAATAAAGAAAAAATAGTATTATCCGTCTGTTTTCTGAATTATCCATGCATTAAAAAATATCCCGAAAATAAAAGTGCTCCAAATGCCCTGCAAATTTAGTATGATTTTTTATGGAATATTTGAGGATTTTAGGCACTGAAATCACTGCAGGAGGGGCAAGCACCAGGCCATGAGAGTGGAGGGCGCGCCCACCTACCCTAGGTGCGCCCCCTGTCTTGTGGGCCCTTGGTGGCCCCCCTCCACTTATGCCAGCACCCACACACTCCATATTCTACCCAAAAAAATCCCCATCCAGCTCAAGCACGAGTTCTAGCTCATTTTGCTGCGATTTTCAATCTCCTTGCTCAAAGCTCCATTCACAAAACTGCTTTGGGAGATTGTTGCTTGGTATGTGACTCCTCCATTGGTCCAATTACTTTTTGTTCTAGTTCTTTATTCATTGCAAATTTTTTCTACATAGGTGACCATGTTCTTGAGCTTGCATGTTGAATTTATGAGGTCCCAAGCAATTCCAATGCATGATATAGGCTCTAGGCACTTGTAGGAGTAGTTGCTACCAATCTTGTTTAGTTTTATTCATTTTTATTTTGAAGTTACTAAAATTTCAGAAATATTTCAGAAAAAGAATTATGCTTAGAAGAATGTACCAAGGTGGTTCCTTGGTGAAGAAAGGGCCCAGGATTGCTATATGTGAGCAAGATGTTGAATTGCCGAGGGACGCGGATGTATGAGCTTGCAAAAGGAAGATATGTTGTCACCAGGGAGGAAGCAGTTGAACACGAGGGGAGAGCGGAGGCAGCTCGCTAACACGCTGTAGCTCAGGAGGCGATTGCCGCTGTATCTCTGTACAACCCCAGTTACAACTACGGATATCAGCCAGGCGGTCCTTGGAACTAGACCAACTTAGGCCAAAATCCTAATCTTGGGGGAGTACGTATCTCTCACCGACTTTACATTCATGTTCACACACTAGTCGTCAGTGCTCATACTCTTTCATTGTATTATCCATCCTAGTTTAAATTTCTTTTTCTAGCTTTCTTCTTGTGTGTTTGATAAACCTTAAGAAAAACAAAAAAAAATAGTTAGTTTAATTTCCATGCTTGTAGTAGAAATTAAAATGAAAACCCAAAAAGATTTCTAGTTCTTCTTCTTACTTGTTGGGAGCTTTCCCATGTAAATAGTTTTATTTTCTTTTCTTTTCTTTGGGGGTCGAGAAGACCATATTGAAAATGTTTAGTGGCTCTCACATGCATGATTGTGTATTTAACTTAGAGCCCATATTACCTGTCTTCTCTCTTAAGTTGAATGCTTGCAGATTCCAGCTTAGTCCAATGCACGTGCACTATTATTATTGTACACATCGTTCGGTCGTGCAAGTGAAAGGCAATAATGACGATATATGATGGACTTATTGAGATGAGAAAAGCTGGTATGAACTCGACCTCTCTTGTTTTTGTAAATATGATGAGTTCATCGTTTCTGAGTCAGCCTATTATGAGGTAAACATATTTGCAATGACATTTAGAGATTATAGTTGCTTGTGCCATGCTTGATTAGCTATGAGTTATAATGGTTTACCTTGCATGCCAACATGCTATTAGAATGATTATGATGTGGTATGATGGGATGGTATCCTCCTTTGAATGTACTGAGTGACTCGACTTGGCACATGTTCATGCATGTAGTTGAAACAAATCAACATAGCCTTTATGATATTTATGTTCATGGTAGATTATATCCTACTCATGCTTGCACCCGGTGTAAATTAATTTTAATGCATGTTTATGACTGTTGTCGCTCTCTTAGTTGGTCGCTTCCCAGTCTTTTGCTAGCCTTCACCTGTACTAAGCGGGAATACTTATTGTGCATCCAATCTCCATAAACCCCAAAGTTGTTCCATATGAGTCCACCATACCTGCCTATATGCGGTATTTACCTGCCGTTCCAAGTAAATTTGTATGTGCCAAACTCCAAACCTTCAAATGAAATTCTGTTTGGTATGCTCGAGCATCTCATGTTACAACTAGGGCTGGCTATATCTTCCATCCTAGGTGGGTTATTCTCAAGAGGAGTGGACTCCGCTCCTCATTCACGAGAAAGGGCTGGTAACCGGGATGCCCAGTCCCATGATCCAAAAAGATCAAAGCAAATCAAAATAATTAAACAAAACTCCCCCAGGGCTGTCGTTAGTTGGAGGCAGTCGTTGTTTCGAGCAAGCCAAGGATTGATGCTTGTTGGTGGTTGGGGGAGTATAAACCTTTACCATTCTGTTTGGGAACTGCCTATAATGCATGTAGTATGGAAGATACAACCATCTCATAGTTGTTACATTGACAGCAAAAGTATGTCGCTCAAAATGTTATTCAATCTCTTTTTTAAAATCGAGCTCTGGCACCTCCACAAATCTCTGCTTCCCTCTACGAAGGGCCTATCTATTTACTTTTATGTTGAGTCATCACCCTTCTTATTAAAAAGCACCCGCTGGAGAGCACACTGTCATTTGCATTCATTATTATTGGTTTATATTGGGTATGACTTGACAGGATCTCTTTTACCATGAATTACAATGTTTAGTCAGTCCTTGATCTTTAAAGGTGCTCTGCATTTATGTTTTGTGGTCTTAGAAAGGGCTATCGAGATACCATTTTGTTATATCATGTTATGATTGTTTTGAGAAAGTGTTGTCATCCGAGTTTTATTATTATGGCTCGCTAGCTGATTATGCTATTGATATGAGTAATTGTGAGACCTAAGTGTTATTGTGAGTATGGTTAGTTCATAATATTTGCTGAAACTTGAATGCTGGCTCTTCATGTTTACAACAACAAGAGCAAACAGAGTTTGTAAAAGTTTTTCTTTATCACTTTCAGTTTATCAACTGAATTGCTTGAGGACAAGCAAAGGTTTAAGCTTGGGGAAGTTGATACGTCTCCAACGTATCTACTTTTGCAAACACTTTTGACCTTGTTTTGGACTCTAACTTGCATGATTTGAATGAAACTAACCCGGAATGACGTTGTTTTCAGCAGAACTGCCATGATGTTGTTTTATGTGTAGAAAGCAAAAGTTCTCGGAACGTCCTAAAAATCCATGGAGGCACTTTTTGGAAAGTATAAAAAATACTGGCGAAAGAATCAAGACCAGGGGGCCCACACCCTGTCCACGAGGGTGGGGGGCGCGCCCCCTCCCCCTCGGCGCGCCCCCCTGTCTCGTGGGCCCCCTCGACCTCCACCGACCTCAACTCCAACTCCATATATTCACGTTCGGGGAGAAAAAAAATCAGAGAGAAAGTTCCATCGCGTTTTATGATACGGAGCCACCGCCAAGCCCTAATCTCTCTCGGGAGGGCTGATCTGGAGTCCGTTCGAGGCTCCAGAGAGGGGGGTTCGTCGCCGTCGTCATCATCAACCATCCTCCATCACCAATTTCATGATGCTCACCGCCGTGAGTGAGTAATTCCATCGTAGGCTTGCTGGACGGTGATGGGTTGGATGAGATTTACCGTGTAATCAAGTTAGTTTTGTTAGGGTTTGATCCCTAGTATCCATTATGTTCTGAGATTGATGTTGCTATGACTTTGCTATGCTTAATGCTTGTCACTACGGCCCGAGTGGCATGATTTCAGATCTGAACCTATTATGTTTTCATGAATATATGTGTGTTCTTGATCCTATCTTGCAAGTCTATAGTCACCTATTATGTGTTGTGATCGGACAACCCCGAAGTGACAATAATTGGGATACTTCTCGGCGATGACCGTAGTTTGAGGAGTTCATGTATTCACTATGCGCTAATGCTTTGTTCCGGTTCTCTATTAAAAGGAGGCCTTAATATCCCTTAGTTTCCGCTAGGACCCCGCTGCCACGGGAGGGTAGGACAAAAGATGTCATGCAAGTTCTTTTCCATAAGCACATATGACTATTTACGGAATACATGCCTACAATACATTGACGAACTAGAGGTAGTTCTGTGTCACCCTACGTTATAGCTATTACATGAGGAATTGCATCCGACATAATTATCCACCACTGATCCATTGCCTACGAGCTTTTCACACCTTGTGCTTCGCTTATTTACTTTTTTGTTGCTACTGTTACAACTACTACAAAAACCCAAAAAACTATTATCTTTACTTTTGCCACCATTACCTTTATTATCACACTACTTTGCTACTAAATACTTTGCTACAGATACTAAGTTATCTAGGTGTGGTTGAATTGAAAACTCAACTGCTAATACTCAAGGATATTCTTTGGCTCCCCTTGTGTCGAATCAATAAATTTGGGTTGAATACTTTACCCTCGAAAGCTGTTGCGACCCCCTACACTTGTGGGTTAATACTCCACAACCACCATTCTATTCCACCTATAGTTTTATGGCCATGGCTCACGCTCATGTATTGCGTGAAGATTGAAAAATGTTTGAAAATACTAAAGTATGAAACAGTTGCTTGGCTAAAACCGGGGTTGTGCATGATTAAATACTTTGTGTGATGAAGATAGAGCATAGCCAGACTATATGATTTTGTAGGGATAACTTTCTTTGGCCATGTTATTTTGAGAAGACATGATTAATTTGTTAGTATGCTTGAAGTATTATTATTTTATGTCAATATTAAACTTTTGTGTTGAATCTTTCAGATCTGAACATTCATGCCACAATAAAGAAAATTACATTGATAGATATGCTAGGTAGAATTCCACATCAAAAATTCTGTTTTTATCATTTATCTACTCGAGGACGAGCAGGAATTAAGATTGGGGATGCTTGATACGTCTCCAACGTATCTATAATTTTTTATTGTTCCATGCTATTATATTATCTGTTTTGGATGTTTAATGGGCTTTAATATGCTCTTTTATATTATTTTTGGGACTAACCTATTAACTGGAGGCCTAGTGCCAGTTTCTGTTGTTTGCCTATTTTAGAGTTTTGCAGAAAAGAAATATCAAACGGAGTCCAAACGGAACGAAACCTTTGCGAGGATCTTTCTTGGACCAAAAGCAATCCAAAAGACTTGGAGTTGAAGTCTAGGACTCTACAAGGAGGCCATGAGGCAGGAGGGCACGCCCCCACCCTCGTGGTCCCTTGCAGCTCCACCTACATACTTCTTTCGCCTATATATACTCTTATACCCTAGAAACATCAAGGGGAGCCACGAAACCACTTTTCCACGGCCGCAACCTTCTCTACCCATGTGATCCCATCTTGGGGCCTTTTCCGGCGATCTGCCGAGGGGGAATCAATCATGGAGGGCTTCTACATCAACACCATTGCCTCTCCGATGAAGCGTGAGTAGTTTACCATAGACCTTCGGGTCCATAGTTATTAGCTAGATGGCTTCTTCTCTCTCTTTGATTCTCAATACAAAGTTCTCCTCGATGTTCTTGGAGATCTATTCGATGTAGTATTCTTTTGCGGTGTGTTTGCCGAGATCCGATGGATTGTGGATTTATGAACTTGATTATCTATGAATATTATTTGGTTCTTCTCTGAATTCTTATATGCATGATTTGATATCTGTGCAAGTCTCTTCGAATTATCGGTTTATAGATTGATCTTTCTTGCAATGGGAGAAGTGCTTAGCTTTGGGTTCAATATTGTGGTGTCCTTTCCCAGTGATAGTAGGGGCAAAAAAGCACGTATTGTATTGTTGCCATCGAGGATAAAAAGATGGGGTTTATATCATATTGCTTGAGTTTATTCCTCTACATCATGTCATCTTGCTTAATGCATTACTATGTTATTATGAACTTAATACTCTAGATGCATGCTGGCTAGCGATCGATGTGTGGAGTAATAGTAGTAGATGCAGAATTGTTTCGGTCTACTTGACACGGGGTGATGCCTATGTTCATGATCATTGCATTAGATGTCTTCATAATTATGCACTTTTCTATCAATTGCTCGGCAGTAATTTGTTCACCCACCGTAATACATGCTATCTTGAGAGAAGCCACTAGTGAAACCTATGGCCCGCGTGTCTCTTTTCTATTGTATTACATCTCTTTTATTTACATTGCTTCTCATTTACTATTTTGCAATCTTTACTTTCCAATCTACACAACAAAAATACCAAAAATATTTACTTTATTATCTTTATTAGATCTCACTTTTGCGAGTGACCGTGAAGGGATTGATAACCCCTTTATCACATTGGTGGCAAGGTTCTTGATTGTTTGTGCAGGTACTAGGTGACTTGTGTGTTGTCTCCTACTGGATTGATACCTTGGTTCTCAAAACTGAGGGAAATACTTATGCTACTTTGTTGCATCACCCTTTCCTCTTCAAGGGAAAACCGACACATGCTCAAGAGGTAGCAGGACCCCAAGTAGGATTCGGCCTACTTGGGGCACCTCCTGGCAGCCTCCCCTCTCCCTCCCACCTATATATATGTGAGGGGCGCCCTATCACACCCCAAACAATTTCCTAGCCGTGTGCGGCTCCCCCCTTCACCGTTTACACCCCCAGTCATATTTTCGTAGTGCTTAGGTGAAGTCCTGGAGAGACCACTTCACCATCACCGTCACCACGCCGTCATGCTGATAGAAATCATCTACTACCTCGACGTCTTGCTGGATCAAGAAGGCGAGGGATGTCACTGAGCTGAACGTGTGCCGAACACGGAGGTGTCGTGCGTTTGGTACTTGATTGGTTAACGCACAAAGAAGTTCGACTGCATCAACCGCGTTGTGAAATGCTTCCGCTTATGGTCTACGAGGATACGTAGACACACTCTCCCCCTCATTGCCATGCATCTCCATGGATAGATCATTGCGTGTGCGTAATTTTTTTTTTGTTTTCCATGTAACAATTCCCAACATCTTGAGGGCACACGGGAATTTCATCTAGTCACTTTCATCATGTTGGTTTGATTTGCGTTTGCTACTTTGATAATTTGATATGTGGTTGGACCGGTGCTTGGGAGCTATTCTTACTTGAACAAACCTCACACTTATGATTAATCCCCTCGCAAGCATCCACAACTACGAGAAAAGTATTAAGATAAAATCTGACCATGGCAT
This sequence comes from Triticum aestivum, assembly GCF_018294505.1. NCBI lineage: Eukaryota > Viridiplantae > Streptophyta > Magnoliopsida > Poales > Poaceae > Triticum > Triticum aestivum. The sequence goes on along the minus strand of NC_057798.1, from coordinate 256,828,873 downwards.
TAAACATTTGGATCCAAATCGGTCCCTTACGAAGTGGCGCATAAACTAGGGATGAAACTAACCTCGATGGAAAACAGCAGTCGTTCCCAAAATTGTCCTGTGTAGGTACATCGAGAGGCATGTAAAGAACAATAGGCTAAACATCAACCAAATATATCCATGGCAGACAAAATAATCTCCAAAAGATAGCTTCGGTGTGCAGGTTTAAGCACACTAGTAAAGCAAAACAAGTGGAAAGGTGTGTTAACTACAACATGCCTAACATTTAACAACAAGCAAACATAGGCATTCAAACTAGTATTGTGCCGGTATAAGTACACTGGTTATTGTTAAGTAAAAATGGAAAGGCGTGTTAACTACAAGATGCAACAACCAAATGTAGTCATTCATAGTGGTATTGTTGAAACTGGTATTGATGAAATTGAACTGCACAGTTCATACTTACACATATAGAACATCCCGTTGTGAATAACTGGAATAAACAAGGCATACTAAGAACAACCAAAGATAGCATTTGAAACTTGACATATGCTGACTATAAACAACCAAACAATCAAAAAACTTTAAAAGAGTCATATGCTAGCTATAACAGGCTCAACAGCAAGCAAATATATGCATTCCTATCGGTATTTTTAAAACTGGATTGATGAAATGTACTACACAGTAAATAATTGCACATATAGAGCATCACATTGTGAACAACTAAAATAAACAAGCCATATTGCAAACAACCAAATATAGCAACTAAAACTGGACATATTCTCACTACACTACAAAAGGGACTCAACAAAAGAAATCATGGGTTCCCCCCTGTGAAGAGGCACAGCAAAACAAATCATGGACTTCCTCACTTGTCACAGATGGGCTCGCTCACGTGGGAAGAGCATGGACCCTGGATGTGCTCCATGTTATTGCAGATGGGGTCCTTACCCTTGGAAGAGCATGGCTGTAGGGTGCCCTCCCTGATGTCACAGACGGGCTCTTTCCCCTTGGAAGAGCAGATGGGCTCTTTCCCCCTGGAAGAGCCGTAGAGGGTGCCCTCCTCGTGATCGCCATCGATGAGGTCTGACTTGGAAGCTGTGGATCCCAAGCCATCGTTGCAGAATGTGCCCTTCAAAAATGACAAAAATGGATCGATGGTGATGTAGGATGGCAATTTCTTGACAACGAGCAAGAGGAGATCAGTGGTGGGGCCATGGATGAGGTCGACAATCCGAGGGGTTTGGGTGGGCCACTTAACCTGTGACATAGCCCGCCTCATGTTGTTGCTGTCGATGACCTCAATGTTGTAGCCGGCGTCCGCGACATAGCCGCATACTCTAGCCCGTTGATTGAGTGCCTGCGACCAGTAATGGTTGTTAGCTTCCTCGGTGACATCGGGCAAAGGGACCGCGATACACCTCTTTTGGGCCAGTCACTCCTCTAGCTCCACGGGAAGCATAGCCTGGCTTAGGTTGCGATGCTCTGGAGTGGGGGATTGATATCTGTGGGAAAGGGGGCGTTTGGCAGGCGTCATCTAAGAAACTCAGGTGGCGTGGGTATGGAGATCGGTGGGTAAGATGACGGGCAAACCGGAAGATGTTGACAATGGAGGCCTTGCGACAGCGGCGGCGACCTTGCTAGGGTTTCGAGTGAGGGATGGTGTGTGTATGTGTGTGTGCACACGCGCCCAAGGAGGTTTGTGTGTGTGTGTGTGTGTGTGTGTGTGTGTGTGTGTGGAGGGGGTATTTGAGGAAGTGACGCGGCTACTAATAATTTTACTACGCAGGAGTGAAATGCCGGGGCTATTAAAAATTTGGATGATAGTGCACCACACACGGTCCGGAGATAACAACCGTGTGTTATGAAACAGAAAAACCCTCGAGGCGGGTAGATATTTTCGAGGGATGCAGGCGGGATTGGGAACAAGAAGCATCACACACGGTTGAAACATAATAACCGTGTGTTATCAAGCTGAAAAATGTTGCAGGCGGGTAGATATTTTTGAGAGAGGAAGCCTCGTGGAGCCCAATGTACTATGCGGATGTGCGCGACAGGGGCACCGACATGGCACCACACAGGGGCACCGTGTCTATTGCGTCATCTGACTTGTCTAGTGTTCACAAATTTGGCGAAAAATGATGCGGGAGAGGGTTAGAACACGAACACACTTGCATGTGGACCAAATATATGTATGTAAAGGGTGGTTTGATGTTCAAATACCAAATGCAACTTCGATGTGGCACCTATCTCGCAAAGCGCATGGTATTGCTTGCCCCCCTCGTGTCGGCAGGAAGGGAATCCTAAGCTATGAATGCATGCACCCCCCCCCCAACCAAGGTTCACCTAGCAAAGTGCAAAGTAGCAGTACCCCCCCTGATACGTCGCCAACGTATCTATAATTTTTTATTGTTCCATGCTATTATATTATCCATCTAGGATGTTCTATATGCATTTATATGCTATTTTATATGATTTTTGGGACTAACCTGTTAACCTAGAGCCCAGTGCCAGTTTATGTTTTCTCCTTGTTTTGGAGTTTTACAGAAAATGAATACCAAACAGAGTCCAATTGACGTGCCAATTTTTGACGATTTTTTATGGACCAAAAGAAGCCCCCGGAGTAAAAGAGTTGGGCCAAAAGAGTCCCGAGCCATCCACGAGGGTGGAGGGCGAGCCCTACCGCCCTTGGCACGCCCCCTGCCTCCTGGACGACTCGAAGACCCCCTTGACGTGAGACCGACGCCAAAAATTCCTATAAATCCACAAACCTCCAGAAAATAACCTAGATCGGGAGTTTCGCAAGCCTCTATAGCCACCAAAAACCTCTCGGGAGCCTGTTCCGGCACCCTGCCGGAGGGGGAATCCATCATCGGTGGCCATCTTCATCATCCCGGTGCTCTCCATGACGAGGAGGGAGTAGTTCACCCTCGGTACTGAGGGTATGTACCAGTAGCTATGTGTTTGATCTCTCTCTCTCTCTCGTGTTCTTGAGGTGATAGGATCCTGTCGAATTGAGTCTTTAAGGATTTGAGAACACTTGATGTATGTCTTGCCGTGCTTATTTGTGCTGACAATGGGATATCCACGTGATCTACTTGATGTATGTTTTGGTGATCAACTAGCGGGTTCAGTGAACTTATGCATAGGGGTTGGCACACGTTTTCGTCTTGACTCTCCTATAGAAACTTTGGGGCACTCTTTGAAGTACTTTGTGTTGGTTGAATAGATGAATCTGAGATTGTGTGATGCATATCGTATAATCATGCCCACGGATACTTGAGGTGACATTGGAGTATGTAGGTGACATTAGGGTTTTGGTTGATTTGTGTCTTAAGGTGTTATTCTAGTACAAACTCTATGATAGATCGAACGGAAAGAATAGCTTCGTGTTATTTTACTATGGACTCTTGAATAGATCAATCAGAAAGGATAACTTTGAGGTGGTTTCGTACCCTACAATAATCTCTTCATTTGTTCTCTCGCTATTAGTGACTTTGGAGAGACTCTTTGTTGCATGTTTAGGGATAGTTATATGATCCAATTATGTTATTATTTTTGAGAGAACTTGCACTAGTGAAAGTATGAACCCTAGGCCTTGTTTCCTAGCATTGCAATACCATTTACGCTCACTTTTTCCACTTGTTACCTTGCTGTTTTTATATTTACAGATTACAAATACTAATATCTACCATCCATATTGCACTTGTATCACCATCTCTTCGCTGAACTAGTGCACCTATACAATTCACCATTGTATTGGGTGTGTTGGGGACACAAGATACTCTTTGTTATTTGGTTGCAGGGTTGCTTGAGAGACACCATCTTCATCCTATGCCTCCCACGGATTGATAAACCTTTGGTCATCCACTTGAGGGAAATTTGCTACTGTCCTACAAACCTCTGCACTTGGAGGCCCAACAACGTATACAAGAAGAAGGTTGTGTAGTAGACAGCAAGCTCTTTTCTGGCGCCGTTGCCGAGGAGGTGAGTGCTTGAAGGTATATCTTTAGATCTTGCAATCGAATATTTTTGTTTCTTGTTTTATCACTAGTTTAGTCTATAAAAGAAAACTACTACAAAAAATGGAATTGAGTTTGCCTCATATGCTTCATCTTTTTAATATCTTTCGTGAGAATGATGGAAAGGAAAATTGTGCTCAAGTGCTAGAAGAAGAAGTCTATAAAATGTTTGGCACAAAATCTTTGAATGATGAACATGATATCCATAGTACTAATGATGATTGCACTAGTCATGATGAAAATGTCTCTTATAAGCATGTCAACTTTTGTGGAGTGCATAGAGTCTGCAAGTACACACCAAATAGGGAAGATAGATTTTGCAACAGGCATAAGTATTTAGAAACTAAATGGTTGCAAGAAAGGCTAGATGTTTGTGCTGAAAATTTAAAATTTCTTTGCCATCCTTGTGAACTTTGCAATGAACATGATCATTTAAATCCCTAATCACTACAAAAAAATACACTTCCACGATGATACGTGTTTGTCACAGTAGGTCATGTTTTTTGTCATGCATGTACATCCATGACGATTTTATGACGGAATCTAGATAGTCATACCTGTGCTATCGTAGAAGTGTTCCATGACATTACCAAAATTATCATCACGGAAGTGTCCACTTTCCATGACGATAAATCGCGCGTCACAGAAGTGCTTTCATCAAGGGTGACCGACACATGGCATCCACCGTAACGGACCGCCGTTAAGCTATCGGGTCCGGTTTTGGATCCGATAACCCGTTAACAGCCCCGACCAATGGGGATTTTCCACGTGTAAAATCATCATTGGCTGGAGGAAACACGTGTCGGCTAACTGTTGGGACAGATGTCTTCCACTCATTGGAACCAAGGCGCCTATGATACGTCGACATGTGGCACAGCCCAACAGAGGCCCATTCCTGTGAAAAGTCCGGCCCATTTGACTTGGTCAAAAGGTGGCAGGCCGGCCCACGGAAAGCCTGTTAACGGCATGTTAGCATATAGCCCATTTACAGCCCGCTAACCCAGGGCCAGTTACGACCTCTCCGAATTAGGCCCAGTAGCTTCATCTGGGCCGTCCAATATAATTCCAGCCCGTTTTAACTTCTGGCCCATGTATGGCCCATGACGTCTTTCGGCCCACATGAGGCCCTTTGTAACTCTTGGTCCATTGACGGCCCGTGGTAAAAACTAGCCCATAATGAATAGTGTATCACTTTATACCCATTAACGGCCCATTATTCCATTGGGCCGTTTCCAGCCCAAGTTATCTTTCGGCCTTCTCAGGGCCCATTTATTCTTGGGCTCATTTCCAGCATTCGGTTACTTATGGCCTGTTACTGTCATTTGCTGCTTGTGGGCCAAATTCAGCCCGTCGTTACAGTCGGCCCGTTTGTGGCCCGTTAATACATTGTGCCATTTTCATGTCAAAAAAACCGTTGGGCTATTTCCATAGAGTTATCAAATACGGCCTATTAACGGCCCACTGTGGCCACGAATAGTATGGCCCATGATTGGAGAAATGATGATACGCCCCATAGAAGGCCCATGGATCCTACGGCCCGTAGAAGGCCCATGGATTGTACGGCCGGTCGGAGGCCCATGGATCCTACGGCCCGTAGAAGGCCCATGGATCCTACGGCCCGTATAAAAGGCCAATGGATCCTACGGCCCGTAGAAGGCCCATGGATCATACGGCCCGCAGGAGGCCCATGGTTAAAACAGTTCGTGTGTTGCCATGATTATTTTGACCTAGTTACCAAAAATAGGCTATTGAGGCCACTAGAAAAACATAGAAAAAGAACTGCAGTGACTACAAGCAAACAACTAAACAAGACAATAAGGAAATAAATAAGCAAGCAATTGATGCTAGCCTATTACCTCTATTACACATATTACATCCACTTGGGATCAAAGTTCGCCACCAGTGCAAATATAGGGAACAAAGTAGCATATTACATACACTGGCCGTCAAAATTGGCCACCAGTGCAAATAAACGCGGCAGCAAAACAAGAGCATAACTAAAACAACTTCAGAAGAGCTCAAGAAACGTTATCCTGGGTATCCACCATGATGACAATAAGCTTAGCAAGCTTATTAGCTTTGTCCTGTTTGGTGCTAAAATCCTCCAATGCTTGCTGTTGCACCAGAAAGTATGCATCTGAATGCTCCAGGGACTTCCGCAGTCCTTCCGCTTCTTGTGGCAGCACAGCTGATCGATGTCTTTCAGCTTGTAGTTGAGACTTAAGAAACCGAACTGATTCAGACAGTGAGTTTGAATAGCTTGTGCAAGCGGTAGTGGCCAGTAACTCGAACATTAAACCAAGACAGGACTTTGGGGTTGTCTCGCTGTCTTCAAGATAGTCTTCCTTAGCTGTTTTATCAGCTTTGTTGGAGACCAACAAGGATGTGTCACTATCCTGAACCTTATCTGCATTACTTCCTTTACCATTGCTTAATAATGCACTCTTCCCCAATATTCAGTCAGCATTCTAAAAGAAGAAACAAGCAGAAACATAACAGGTTTAGCATGTAATAGTATATGAACCTCATTTCGGTGAACCAGTTCATTAGTAAGGTGGACAGGATTAAACTACCAAGTATTCTATTGCCAAGTACTAGTACATAATAAAAGCATCAAACAAACATATATCTATGTCCTATGGTCACTGCATTGTCTTGCCAAATCAAAATAAAGACACGGTTCAAATCATATCAGTTCAAGACAAAGCAACAGTGAAAGAATACAAAGCGCGGGAAACTACACGGCATAACAAGATTTCAGATGGGTACCATGGGTCTACATGTACAACAACACTATTGGCTCTGTTGTGATGCTAGTAATGTGCATGATATGAGAAGTCAATTGTATACACAATTGAAATTGAAATCAACAGAGCTATTGATAAGAGCAAACTTGTTAAAGAAACATGCGTGAACATACCTGCTGTGTCATTGGAGTTTTGATTGGATCCTTCAATTTAAAAATAACTTTGTATTTAGTAAATACAGTGATACAAGAGCAAAGCAGTATGCACGATACCAATCATAGTTAAAAAAGGCACGCCTAAGCGAGCGCTTAAGCGCACCTAGGCTCTAGGCATTGGCAAAACGCATTGCGCATAACTATGCTTAATCTGTGCATAACTGCGCATAAGCATGCGCTTTGGTCAGTAAATCACAAGGCGGTGGCAAAACGCACAATTAACGCCTAACACTTTTTTGAACTATGATATCAATGGAATCTTAAATTAGAATAGTTGTTCTTCAGGTTTAGGCACTTGTTCTACATGAACAGAGTACAGTAAGACGCAAGAATATAGTACTTAAAAATAGAAAATGAGCTCATAGACCTTACCACATTCTTGGTTCGGGACCAGTACAGAACAAGGCGTTCCCAGTCATAGTCCAGTAAATGTGTCTTAGGAGAACGTAAGGAATTTGATGAGTTTCTTTCCCGGTGAAGTACATTTTCTTCAGGTACTTCCGATACTGCCACCAAGCATTCTTGAAGATAGCAGAGGTATTAGCACAGGTTACCTCATCTTGAGTTTCCAAATCGGTCCTTCTCTATAGAGAAAAATAGGAAAATTTGCTGTATTATAACCATCATGGAGGTAGGATGTATTGGACAAAGCAAAGTAATTGCCATGAATAACATTACTTACACATAACTCCTGGACAAACACCTGCAACTGGCATTTTCCTTCATCTTCAGTATAATATTTCCAAGATGGGAAGATATGCACATACGATTTAACAACATCAAATGCGATAGATGCTAAACTACGACTACCTGGTTGTGCTTCCTCCACAGGAATAGGCATACTAACTGGTGGAGTTGGGGTTCATCGTGGTAGTACTGGCCCTTTGGGCACTGGAGCTGCCTTACTAACTGCTCTTGTTTGGGAGCTCTGTGGTGGAGATGGTGTTGTGTCAACATGAACTGGGTTACTATCTGCTGGGGTTGGGGTTAGATTGGGTGAAGCTGGTTCTCTGTGCATCGTAGTAGGGGTACAATCTGTGAGAGTTTGGGTTATGTGTGGTAGGGCTGGTTCTCGTGCATGTACAACAGGGGTGCTATCTCCACCAAGAGGTAGCACTGTTTTATTTGAAGATCGTGTTTTTAGTCCGCTAGATACTGGCATCACCCGCTCCAATTCAAATGGCTGATAAATACAAACATTGTATGAGAGAAAGATGCAATAGATAGTGTGGAAAAAAGAGGGCATGAAATAGTTGACATGTATATTGTTTAACTAAAACGGATAGCATGACATAATTTCACATATATGATGTCTATCTAAACTGGATAGGATAGCATAACATAATTCAAAGATATGATGAATAACTAAACAGGATCGCATGACATAATTCGCCTACATGTTATCTAGGTAATCAGGATCGCATCATTTAATTCACATATGTGATTTATATGCTAAACAGAGGGCATTCGATATGATGTCTGAACTAAGAACATGGTGTTGAATATTGTGTATATGATGTCTAAACTATGCAATGCAAGACACCATATGCATGATATGAGCAGTATAACCGTGCCAAGTTAGAGCATACACCTCGGTGGGGGAATAGGACTGGTCATCTGTCTCTGAATCCATCTCTGAGGGGCTATCGGGACCCAACAAGAGATCTGCTTCGACATGTAGCACTGTTTGCTCTGAAGGCCTTGTTTTCACTCCAGATTTTTCCATCTCCCACCCAAATGGCTGATTCATAAGAAGAGTAGTTTAATGTACAAACATTGTCGACAAATGGAAATGTAATGAAGAAAAGGATGGGCAAGATATCATTCAAATATATGATGCCTGGTTAAACAGGATGGCATTGCACATTTCACATATATTATGGCTGGCTAAAAGACCTAAGACAACATAATTCCCATATATGATATTGAAACTAAACAGGTGGCACTACAAAACATGTCTAAACTAAGCAGTTGACAAATATGATGTCAAAAGTAGGCACTGCAAGGCAACATATGCATGATATGACTAACATCATCATGGCAAGGTAGAGCAAACACCTTGGGGGTAAATAGGACTGGTCAGCGGCGTCTGAATCCGCCTCAGAACAGATATCTTCCTCTGGATTACAATCTGGAGAGGGGTGGGGAGGGTTTTCCATTGAACCCACCATGGAGCAATGTCTGCATGACATTGTATTGCCGCGCAAAACTCTTCTCTTTTTCTCTACATGTTCAGCATGACTGTGTACAATATCTGACATGCATATGAAAAAAATATGGTGAGATTATGTAAGGAGAGCATGCAGAAATTTAGAGTGATGGTAACAACTAGTGGATGGATCCAAAAAAATGATAGCAGACTGATGATTGCTTTAATTTAATAAAAAGACAGATGATGATTGCTTTACTATTTGTTTCCCACCCAAGATGAACAACATAGGCATACCTTAGGTGAACCAGATATTAGACAGAGATACTATTCATTGCTTCCTCGATATGTGCCCCACAACTAAACATTAATTTGGACCTGACTTGGAGTCCAAGAGGTGAACAGGATGATAAAATAGCAGGTAATTTTAAGCAATGCATAACATAAGCAGAAACAAAAGAGTGCGACCTCTCTTGTGGACCCATGTACTCCTCAGGTTCATCTGCTGAGTCGATGATGGTGATGCCATTGCGGTGGGTGCCGGTGGCAGGGAAGGAGATCTGAGGCAGCCAAAGACGGTCAGGAGTCGTGATGTCTGGTTTGGTGGATGCTTCTGTCGATGAAGCAGCTCTGGTGAGGTGGACGATGTCGCGGCAGGAGCAGGACAAACCACACAAAGTTCCCTTCGACACCTACCTGTAACTGAAGTAATTCTGTAAGGGCTCATTTGGCTTGCATGATTCTAAAAATGCAGGGATGGGAAAAACACCGAAATAGGCACTACTAGGAAAAGGCCTACTAATGGCGCACCTAATTTGGCCATTAATGGCGCATTAGTGGTGCGCCATTAGTGCCACGCCATTAGTATATTTTACTAATGGCGCACCACTGGTGTGCCATTAGTATCTGGTATACTAATGGCGGACCAAAGATGCGCCATTAGTATATACAACAATGCACCATTAGTATGCCTCCCAGGGGGCCATGTATACCGAGGTGCTTTGGCATACTAATGGCGCACAACAACAAGATGCGCCATTCATAACTTCGGCATACTAATGGTGCACTATTTAATGATGTGCCATTAGTATCCTTTGGCATACTAATGGCGCACTGTGATGTGATGCGCCATTAGTATGAATATTAGGTTTTTTTATTTTTTTATTTTCTGTTTTTTGCACAGGTTACAAAATGTATAATTGGACAAAATATAGACAGCACACATCAACAACAGATTCATCGAATACAATAGAAGATTAGTCTCTGAATACAATTCATCATATTAGTCTCTGAATACAATTCATCATATTAGTCTCCGAATTGAAAAGACCGAACAAAGATAGAACATTATATTACAAGTCTCGAGACCGCGAGTAGCGAGTTTGTCTTCACATTACAAGTCGATATCGATCATCTAAACTACCATCACATAGAAGAGAGCTGCGGTCATCACGATGAGCATCATCACGATGAAACTCGTCTTCATCCGGTTCCTCCAACGCTCCCTCCCCTCTCCCGCTAGATAGCGGGCGTATCTAGATTCGGCCTCGGCCCTAGTGGTGTACCCTTTGTAACTGTTACCGCTGAATCGGTGAACCTGTCTCCGACACTCCTCCCAGTCGTCGTAGACTCCGGGAACCTTACCCTTGTACACGACATACGACGGCATCGCTATGCACTAGCCAAACGAAACGTTAGTACCAATTCACAGACAATACATAAGCAATATATAAGTATGCAACAGAACGATCGGAAGAGAAAAGCAAGACATTAATAGCATCGATTACATCTAAGTTGAACGACTCTCGAAACCAAAGAGACATACTACAAGTTCATTAAAGTTTAATTACAACATGAGCCAATCGATGTTTCAGAACTAGACACAGCATCACTGCTTTCGACTCGACTCAAGGGACCGGAGCGTGGATGAAGCCGCCGTCTATCGTGGGAGTCATGAAAGAACGGGCGTTGTCAGCCTGCATTTGTAGCATTGTGTCGATGTCACTGTTGGACGGTTGATTTCTGAGGTAGAACTGCCCCGAGGTACGAAGGACATCTTGATGGATGATTTCCGCAAACTCCGACTGGATGCGAAAGAATTCTTGTCTGATGTCCGCGTCCTGGATTGCCGACACGCTCGCGGCCCAATCTTTGAGTTTACTCGGTAGCAGAAGTTGATGATGGTCCCGTACGATCGCCCGCATGTGATGGATGGCGTAGTAGGCACCCTTCTGACCGCCAGGCGGCTGCTTGACGCAGCAGAACGTCGTATTGTGGGAGAACACGTGCTTGCCGTACTTACGAATAGGCCTGGTGAAGGTGCCTCCAGATTTGGCGTAGCCGGGGAGAACATCATCAAGAACCTTCTTGACATTTGTGTAGTCTACGTTCGACTGACGGTCCGGGTCGAAATACGTGGCCATGGAATATTTGGGGCTTAGGAGGATGAGCGTGCAATGTGTGTCACTGCAGAAAACACGGAATGTTAAAAGAAAAACGATCGAAATCTAAGAATTCATATGTTACGGGCCGGTTGAGGGGAGGACTTACTCGGGAAAGTAAGGCACGAGGAAGTTATCCTTATCTTGGTTTGCCAGAATGACGCCTTCGAGGTAAGAACTCGCGACTTGCCGGTCCCCAGCGCTGCCCAAGATCTTGGCACGCATGTAGAAGGGGTCGACTATCACGATGTCCGGGGTCTTGTCGCGAATGATCCGCATCTCCATACTCAGCGAAAATAGCCGAACGAAGGTGTAGTGCAGCGGATGAAGGTTCAACATAGCGTGGATGTCATCAAACCGCAGGACGATCGTACGCCCGATGGAGTTATCCACAAAGCCCTTGCCCTCTGGCACCTTGGCCGTGAAAACCGGGTATGCCACATCCTTCTCTCTGAGACGCCGCTTCTCCAAAGAAAGAACACTGTCATGCAGACTCCGCATAGCACCGGTTGCAGCATTGAGCATATTTGTCGGTAGCATCGCCCTACCCGCCACATGCACCCTCCTCGAGATATCCTTAGGTGAAGGTGGCCCGTCCTGAGCACGGATCGTACTCGGTGCCGGCTGGCTCGCACCCTTGTTAGTCTTTCTTTTGCGTGCCTTCTTCTTCTCCTGTAATGGGACCGAGTTCTGCTCACAGACCGCCTTCTTGAGTGTGTTGGGGCTGATAATATTTCGCACCTCGCCTATCTGAGGCTCGGTGAAGTCGGCAGCTGGAGGCGTCTCCTGAGAGCTGAACGGCAGACGACGCCTGTTGCAACTTGGCTTCTCCGCGGTACCAGCTAGATCGCGCACGTCTTTTGTTGGGTTGGGTTCTTGAGAAGGAGGCCCCATGAAGTCGCCATCGTACCCATGTTCGGCAAAGTACTGATCGACGTTGCCAAATGTATCGTCGTCGTCGTCGTTCTGATCCTGTGCCATATGCATGTTTGGATCCAGTGGCATAGGGATGTCCGGCACCGTTGCGGCGGTCTTGCCATGGGGCCGACTTGGCGCCGGCACGACTGGCGGTGTTGTCTTTGGGGTGGTGTCCCCCGCCCCCAAACGAATCTGGCTCTTCGGCCAAAGCAGGGGCCAGCTCAGGCAGGCGCTGAGGGTCATCACGTCATCATCGTCGGCCCCGACGGGTCGAATCGGAGGTAACAACTCGTCGCAGCCTGGCAGCACCCGAACCAGTTCAACCCTAAACAAGTTGGGTGGCATCTGGGTACCGTGGAACAAGGGGTTGCCCGGTTGAACGATTTTGCCCTTGGCGACATCGACCAACTCGTTGTTCACGAAGTGCAGGAGAGTGCACGGAACATCGGCGGCGCCCTGCGAAAACATGTAGGGCGTCAGGGATGCCCAGTCAAAGGCAAGGAGATGAAGTCCTCGGCCGAGAGAGGCTTAATTAGTTACCGTGATGATGGCGTCGAGCTCGGCTAATGTCGAGGCACCGCCAACGGCGGGCGTGCAGTTGACGGAGGGGCCGCTTGCTGCAGAGGTGCCGGCCGGCGTACACCCGGGTGCATTAAGCTCCCGTGCCGGCGTCGGAGACACCAATGCCGCCTCCGCCGGAGACACCAATGGCCCCGCCATCGCATTCTGCGAGTTGCTGGCCGTGAAGCTAGGAATCGGGGGCGGCCCCTGTTGGCCGCCCGCAATCCACGCACTCAACCCCTCGATCAAGGTAGGCACAATGGCGGAGATCGTCGCTCCGAGTTGTTGTTGCACTTGCTCTTGGACAATCTCCGGAATCCGCGCCACCTGTGCCTTGAGTTCTTGAACCTCGCGCGCCTGGCTTTCCGAGCTGGTCTTTTTCTCCTTCCGCACACCAGCGGTATAGTATGACCCCCATTTTGTGGACAAGCCTTTGCCGGCCACACGACCAGCTGACGTCGGCTTACTGAGCTTATCCTTGTTCTTCATTACATTCAACGCCCTATTTAGAGTGGTGTCCCAAGGGTTGCTCTTAGTCGACCCCGCGCTACTGCTTTCAGTCGCCTGCGGAAGGAATGTGAACCATTTAGAAATTTGGCTTCATTAATTAGAATGCAACCATATGGAGCTAATTACGCGGGGGTGTATTCCTTACCAGAACAAGCTCAAGCGCCCTGGTCTTCGGATCCGTGGTAAGCTCCTTTGTTATCGGGTCCTCCTTGTACCGGGCCCTGACATAGTTCCTGGTCTGCTTGTTACCGCTGTATTTCTCGAAGCGGGGCGGTAGGCCTTGCTCGGCACGCTCCGCGTCCTCCTTGTCCCATATAGGCTCCGCCACTCTGTAACCGCCGGGACCGAGTTTGTGTTCCCCTAAGTTCAACTCCCGCATTTCTTTCCCCCACTGACTTGATTCGGAGTTTGCGGTGCTCGAGCAATTGATCTTGAAGTCGTTGTAGTCATCTTCGGTGATCGAAGGATTTTTCTCCTTGATCTTCTCATAACTCTCACCTTTCTCGATCATTCTCTTCACATTGCTTTTCCAAGTAGACAGGGCCTTGCTCATCTTCGTGAGGGCAGCATTGTTCACTTTATTCCCTTTGAGGCTTGTGTTTTCAAATTCAGCGGGGAACTTGTATCGTTCGTGCAGCTTCGTGAAGAGGAGGTTGCGCAAATTCCCTCGGTCAGGATGCCTCAGGTTCTCGGTGTTGATCGAGACGGTGCTCCGGAGAATGCACCCGAGCTGAAGCGAGTACCCCTTGACTATTCGTTCGGGCGCCGTTGGATTCCCGTCGGAGTCCACTTCAGTAACTTCCTCCTTGAGGGTGCGGAGCACGGTCGGGCGCCGGTCCTTCCGTTGCCTCTTCGGTTGGCTGCCATCTGTGCGTGCGCCGCCATCATCAGTGGTGGCATCCTCGGCGGCACCATCAGTGGTGGCATCAGTGGGGTCATCCTCGGCGGTACCATCAGTGGTCTCAGGATCGGTGGGGAAGGCGGCGTCCTCATACAAGTGAGGTTGTTCCTCCATCTCCTGGGACAGCTTCCAGAATGCCTTGCCGCCCGAACCCCCGGCCTCATCGTTGTTGGCCATGTTTCTCTCTAAATAGGAACAAAGTTGGTTATTGTCAAGGAACAAGATCATGGTCTCATCATTTAGGGTTTGTCGACACCGAGGCATCCTAAAAGCTAAGCTTTTATCATTGAGGGTTTTTCGACGCCGAGGCACCCTAAAAGCCTAAGCTTTCATCATTAGTCACAAGTACCCCGGCCCATGCATTAGTCACAAGTACCCCATATGTCCTATTTTTAGCAAAGTCATGCTAAAATTCACGGAAAATTTCAGCATGACCTTTGCTGAAAATAGGACATATGGAGTACCCGAATTTGCTGGAACGGAAGTTAATCGACATTCCAGCAAACTCAAGGGCCTCTCGGGTGGACAAGGCAAAAAAGGCCTCCATCACAACATGGAAAATACATTGGCATGTGAAGAGGTGAAACAATATATGCATCTCCAAGCAGTATCATTCAACATTTTGGACAAACCACTACAAGCAACATGAGACACTGAAAACAATTGCTACCAATGAATCTACACTTCTATAAGAAAATAAATCAGAAACTTAGTCTGTCATCATTAGGCAGCCACCATTAGTTATTCCGTTATGTTAAAGCAGAAATAGAAAAATAGACTGAAAACACTAAAATCAGAAACTTAGTGCATGATACAGATGCAAAGTAGGTTCAAAGACAAATGAAGACCATATGGTAAGTACAGCAAGCGAAATAGGATCACCAACTAATAGCTGAATGAAAGGCATATATATGACAGGCATATTTTCCGGCTACAAAGTGTTGTGGCAAATATGCCAGGCACCACAATGTGATCACACAAACAAAATAGCCTCAAACCAGTTATTCTCGCATGATAATATGAAAATGCATATGGCACTGCCAAATTATACTATCCATATTTCGGTATAATGTCATTATTCCATACAGCAGGCAGCACTGTCACCACAAATCAGTTATTCTAGCATAATATAAATACGCAGAACAGAAGCAACAATTTACATTTCTGCATACGGCGTTGCCAATTTTTTTCTATCCATGTTTCAATTTGATGCCATCACTCCATTCAGCAAGCAGCATTGTAACAAAAAGAAATTCTAGGCGCAAATTTCTTCAGAATGAAATTAAGTTAGTGAAACTGTCACACATTTCTTCACAATGAACAGATTTATACTATCTATCAGCAAGTAAATTATGCCATTTGAACAGATTTGAACAGCGAGGGGGAGAGGGGGAGAGGAGGAGGGGGAGCTCACGGGGGCGGTGGTGTGGACGGGGCGACGAGGTGGGGCGACGAGGTCCGGGTGGTGGTGGTGCGACGAGGTCCGGGAGGCGACGAGGTCCGGGTGGTGGTGGTGCTCCGGCGACGGTGGTGTTGACGGGGCGGCGTCCGGGCCACCGGCGACGAGGGCGGCGGGGCGATGGCGTCCAACGAGGTGGGGCGACGGGGAGAGCGGCGCCGAGGAGACGAGGACGACGGGGCGGCGGGGCGGCGGCGTCGGGAGAGGAGAGGGCGGCGTCGCGGCGTCGGGGCGTCGGGGCGGAGACGAGGACGACGGGGCGGCGTCGAGGCGGCGTCGGGGCGGCGTCGAGGCGGCGGGGCAGCGGCGTCGGGAGAGGAGAGGGGAAGGGGATCGAGGGCGAGGGCGAGGGAGAGAGAGGGGATAGGTTTGGGCCGGGGAGGAAATATGGATGGGGGCGGCACAATACTAATGGCGCACCACCCCTCGGTGCGCCATAAGTACATCCATACTAATGGCGCACCTCGCCCTGGTGCGCCATTAGTATTTTTTTTGATTTCTGCTCGAGCCAACAGGTTATCTTCCACCTGACCTGATCCACATCAAGTTCCCTCTACTAGCTCGACTGGTCAGCAGCCAGTTCTCACACCAGGAGGTCCTGGGTTCGATTCCCAGGCTCCACAATTTTTTTATGCATTTAAAATGCTGTTTGATACTTATTTGTGTTTAAATATGTTCAAACTTGTTTAAATCATAACAGTAATATTTTTTTATAAGACAGTAATAATTTTTTAAAAATATCATCAAACAGTAATGCCGGTGGAGCGGGGGAGGGTGCGGGGGGTGCGGGGGTCGGCGGCGGCGGTTGAGTAGGGGAGGGGTGTGCGGGGGGTCGGCGGCGGCGGTTGAGTAGGGGAATCGAGGGTGCGGGGGGTCGGCGGCGGCGGCCGGTGGACCGGGGGGTGCTCGGCGGCGAGGGGGACCGGATCTGGCGAGGTGGGATAGCGATCGAGATGGAGGGGGATCGAGATCGAGTGTCCATGAAATTTAAAAATATTCATGATAGTTCAAAAAGTGCCCATGAAATACAATCGAGAAATGAAGGCTACGATTTAAATACAATCGATCTTAGCTAGCTATCTGTTCACAATCTTCTTGCCCTTCTTTTTCGCAAATGGAGTTCTTCTGTGGAACGGACGTCCTTTAGGTAGGGTGGTCCTGCTTCTTCTTGTGGTGTATGCTGCTACTTCATCATCGTCGTCATGTTCGATCCTCGGGTCGCCGTACTTGTCGAAGTCTTGCTCATTGGCTACTCCATCCATTCCGATGATCTTCCTTTTGCCTCTCCTCACGACAACACGACTGGGCTTTGGCGGGTCGGTAATGAAGAAGCATTGGTCCACTTGGGAAGCCAGTACCCATGGCTCATTTTTCGCGGTGACGTTTGCGCCCGCGGTCTTGGATTTGGCTTCGGGTATAACCATGGTGGTGAAATATCGGTCTTCTTTTAGGACGCTCTTGGCCCATCTGACACGGAACATCGGCACCTTCTCTCCAGCGTAGCTCAGCTCCCAGATCTCCTCGATCCTTCCGTAGTATCTGTCCTTGTCCTTACCGGTGTAGGATTCCATCGTTACCCCGGAGTTCTGATAACCATCGCTCTTCATGTCCTTGTCCTCGGTGTAGAATGTGTAGCCGTTGATATCGTACGCCTCATAGGTCATCAGGTTGTGCTCGGCGCCCTGTGACAAGGCGAATATGAGTTGTTCTTCCGCGGAAGAATCTTCATGTAAAGGGTACGACAGAAGCTTCTGCTTGAACCAACGCGTGAAACATGAGTTGTGCTCTTTGAGTATATCTCCGTCCGTCCTCTGTTGGCCTCGGTCATTGTACGTCTTCTCAATAAAGGTTTTGTGCTCTACCACCCAAGGATCGACCACGTCTATGTGTTGTAGCGCGACTAGGTTTGCTCTTTCAAAGTCGGCGAGTCGACCCTCGAAGTCGACATGCATTTCGCGGCGACCCTCACGGTGACCCCATCCAGCGAGCCTGCCGAGGTGCCTGTTGACGGGCAGACCAACGGGGTTCTCGATGCCTAGATAATTCGTGCAGTAGGAGATGCACTCTTCGGTCAGAAAGCCCCTGGCTATACTTCCCTCTGGACGTGACATGTTCCGAACGTATCCTTTGATGACACCATTCATCCTTTCGAACGGCATCATGCTGTGCAGGAACGTCGGCCCGAGTTGGATGATATCCTCCACGATATGGACCAGCAGATGCACCATAACGTCGAAGAATGCGGGCGGGAAGTACATCTCAAGCTCGCATAGTATCACCACGATCTCTTCCTGTAGCCTTCTGAGTTGCCTCACGCCAATCGACTTCCGAGAGATGACGTCGAAAAAGTTGCATAGGCCAAATAGCGTTTCACGGACGTGCGCGTCCATGATCCCACGGATTGCAACTGGAAGTATCTGCGTCATCAGCACGTGACAGTCGTGAGACTTCATCCCGCTGAACTTCTGCTTCGCTGGGTCTAGGTATCTGCTTATCTTCCCCGCATAACCGTAAGGAAGTTTTACTCCTAGGAGGCAGGTGAAAAACTGCTCGATCTCCTCCTGACTTAGAGTGAAGCACGCGGGAGGGTAGTCATTTCCAGTCTTCTTGGCCTTTTTGCCTTTGCGACGAGTTTCTGTGTCCTGCTTCGCCTCATCATCATCATCATCATCATTAGTGTGAAGCTCCTGCCTGATGCCCATTGATTTCAAGTCTGCCCTTGCTTTCGGCCCATCTTTGGTCCTCTCTGGCATGTTGAGCAGGGTACCAAGCAGACTCTCGCACACGTTCTTCGTGATATGCATGACATCAAGGCTGTGAGGCACACGGTGGATCTTCCAGTACGGCAAGTCCCAGAAAACAGACCTCGTTTTCCATACCTTCAGCAGCGGCTCTGGCGCCTTTCGCTTCTTTCCCGGCTCTGGCGCCTTTTGCTTCTTTCCCGGCAGTGGGCAGTCTTTCCAATTTTTCAACAGCTTGTCTATTTCCTCGCCGCTCCTCGTACACGGGCGTTTTCGGGGTTCGGTTTCACCATCGAACAGATCCTTGCGTTTCCTCCACGGGTCATCGTCGCGAAGCCACCTTCGATGTCCCATGAACACGGTTTTCGAAGACCCGGGATCTCTATCTAGCTGGCGATACGTTGTGTCATCCATGCACCTTACGCATCCAGAAAATCCGTGGACTACCTGCCCCGCGAGATATCCGTAACCGAGATAGTCGTGCACCGTCGTGAGCAGTGCGGCTCTCATAGGGAAATATTCTTTCTCTGCGGCGTCCCACGTATTGGCTGGCGTTTTCCACAGCGTGTCAAGCTCCTCTTTCAGCAGCCCCAGATACAGATTGATGTCGTTCCCTGGTTGTTTCGGTCCTTCAATTAGCATACTCATGTGAATGTACTTCCTCTTCATGCACAACCAGGGGGGAAGGTTGTACATCCACACAAACACAGGCCAGGTGCTATGTGTGCTTCTCTGGCTGCCAAACGGATTGACTCCATCGGTGCTCGCGCCCAGCATGATGTTCCTTGGATCGTTCCCAAATTCTAGGTCTTCGAAGTTCAACGCTTGCCACTGGCTCGCATCCTTAGGGTGATTCAGCATCTTGTCTTTTTTATCTATCTCCGGATCATTTGCGTCATCTTCTTGCTTCTTCTCCTCCCTATCCGCGTGCCAACGCAGGAACTTTGCTACCTTAGGGTCCGCGAAATACCGCTGCAGACGAGGAGTGATCGGAAAGTACCACACCAATTTTTCGAGGAGCTTTCTTCCTCTTCTTGTATCGAGTGACGCCGCACACCGGATATATGGCAGAATCCGCGTGCTCGTCCCGATAAATGATGCAATTGTTCATGCACACATGGTATTTCACGTGCGGTAAATCGAGAGGACACACGATTTTCTTCGCCTCCTCCAAACTGGTCGGGCACTTGTTCCCCTTGGGAAGACGTTCGTGCCAGAATGACATGTTCTCGTCGAAGCATGCGTCGGTCATTTTGTGTTTTACCTTCATCTCCAGAGCCATGAGCGTTACTTTCAGGCGGGTATCCTCGGGCCTGCATCCTTCATACAATGGAGTAACCGCGTCTAACTCAAGTTGATCCATCTTGGCTTTCTCTCGGGCGGCAGCTCTTGCGTTATCCGTCTGCTTGAGAAGCAGCTCTTGAATATGAGGGTCCTGCACCCAGCCCATCGATGGTCCAGCGTCGTCTGCTCCGCCGGCATCATCATCTTCATGATCATGCCCGTCGTCTGCTCCGGCATCTTCCTCATCATCATGTCCTGCATCTTCTACATGATGACTGTGTACAGCATCACCGTCGTGATCATCTCCTGGGGATTCTTCGTCTTCTCGCCCGCCCGAGCCGCGGTGGTTGTCTTGCTGCCCTTCCTCATTTCTTGCCCGGCCCCCATGGACGACTTCGTAGTCATCTTCATCACCTTGCCACCGATAGCCATCCATGAAACCACGCAAGAGCAGGTGGTCCCGCACCTGCCCGGAATCCGGGTCCGCAATAAGGCTCTTCAGCTTGCATCTTCGACACGGACATCTTATCTCCGTCTCGTTCTTTTGAAGCATCTCGGCCTTCGCGGACCTCAAAAACCTATTCACGATGCCTTCGGTCATCGTGCGGACCATGGTCGCCTGCGGGGTAGAGCAAAACGATATTTTAGAACCAAGAAAAAATTTGGCATGACTTTCCCTAAAAATAGGACCAAAAAGAATGCTTAATGCCAAAATTCTCGCCGAAACGGAAATGAATCAACATTCCGGCAAAATATTGGCAACTATCGCATTTCAAATACCGGTACACCTCCAAACACAAACACATATGCAACACCACAAACATATGCAACACCACGAACATACATAGATCTAGCTAGGCCATAAAAAGTGCATGTGCACATTGTTGTAGGGAGAACAACATAAATATAGCTTCCCCCCTTACTTACCTATCAAAACAAGGTAATTTAACCACTTAATTTGAATGAATCTATGGTGGAAATGAGGTGAAAAAGAGGAGGCACCCGAGACAAGGAGGAGGTGGAGAGAATGAAGTGGGGAGAAAGTGAGTGTGGGTAGGAGAGGCTGTCCAAAATATCTTGTTGCTGCCCACTTACTAATGGCGCACCAACTCTAAATGCGCCATTAGTAATCCAGGTTACTAATGGCGCACCTTCTGGTGGTGCGCCATTAGTAGTTTTGCAAAAAAAAACATACTAATGGCGCACTGTTCCACAGTGCGCCATTACTAGTTTAAACTAGTAATGGCGCACGGTGGAACAGTGCGCCATTAGTAGTTTTGCAAAAAAAGGAATAAAAAATATAATAAAAAAACATTAGTGGCGCACTTTCCGACAGGTGCGCCATTACTAGTTAGAACTAGTAATGGTGCACTGAGTCTGGATGCGCCATTAGTATGTTTGGACAGGCGCACTAGTTTAAAAAATTTTGATACTAATGGCGCACCTTGGGCCAGGTGCGCCATTAGTAGTTTCAACTCTAATGGCGTATCAGAAGGTGGTGCGCCATTAGTATATACTAATGGCGCACCGCTTGTCTGGTGCGCCATTAGTGTCAATCCCATCTATAGCCCTTTTTCTAGTAGTGAGGATAGGAATGCACATGGTAAACAAAGCATTTGTAAACAGAGGATTTCTGTCAACTTGGGTGTTTGGTTTACTGGAATTTGAAGAGCAGAGGAATGCAACGAAACATGGCCAAAATAAAGTGAAACCATATGAAAGCATGTACAGTTAAAATGTTATTCTGCCACTAGTGCACTTGGTCTAGTTTTCATGCATAGGATTTTGAAAAGTAAGTCCAGGTGGATGTTTTGCTTCATTCCTTTCAACAAAATGCAAGAATAATTGAATAGTAGAGTGCCATTGGAAAATTCCCAATTGCTATGTTTTTCCTTTGAACCAAAATAGCCCTAATGGATTGACATGAATGTATAGTAATAAGTGATGCAACAAGTGTACAACCTCTTTGCCGTAGCCGTGTCGACCTCAGCATTATTGGGTTGGTCGCTGAAGCAGTTGAGGCAGAGGTGGCTGTCAGAGGTGTGGAGGAAGATCTGAGGAATCTGTATACGGCGTCCAGGGAACTGCACTATTGTGGTGGATCGTTCTGTCATTGGAGCAGCTCCAATGAGTTGTAAGACGTCAAGGCTGAGCAGCACAAGACAGACATCGTCAATCTCAAGTGGGATTCTAATAGAATCTCCAATAGATGATGTAAAATGGATGTAAAATTTACATCACCAAAAACCACCTCACTACAACAAATGAGGTAAAAATTGTTGACTCTGAACTTAACTGTTGAAACTGAAATTTACTGTGGAATCTAAATGTTACTGTCGAAACTGAACGCAATGGTAGCAGAGAGGCACTTGACATGTAGTTTAGGGAGGGCCTGCAGTTCATCTTCAACCTGCACCCCCCTGAGCCGCCAGCCACCACCGGCCGAACTGCCGCCCCAGCGCCGCCTCGCCGCCTTGAAACAACTCCCCACTGCCGGTCCGCCGCCGCCCCACCGCCCCAGCCAGCCCTCTAGGCCCCCTGCCCCCACCCTAAACCCTAACATAGATAGTGGGGTACCTCTCCGGCGAGCCCCTGTCCCCGCTGCGGGTGGTTCTTCCTTAACTCAGGCGAGCCCCCCCCCCTCCCGTGAAAATCGTCTGACCCAAAAGTTGATTTAGTCGACTGAAGTGTAGCTAAATTGGAGCAGAGTAGCAGCACGAGCGAGGGGGAGAGCAGAAGCAGCAGTGCGAGCGAGCGAGCGAGAGCTGGAGCAGCAGTAGCTGGGCGAGCGAGCAATCGAGCGAGAGCTAGAGCAGTAGTAGTAGCGCGAGCGACTGAGCGAGAACCAGAGCAGCAGCAGCAGCAGATCCAGCTGGTATGGACGCCGCCACCGAAGGGGCCTCACACTCGGGGAGAGCCGCCGTGGAGATGTCGCCTGCGGCGTCGGCTTCAATGTAGCCTCTCCATGGGGGTGCGGGATGGAGCACCGTCGGTGCCAGGAGGTCGAGTTAAGGAGAAGGTGCGATGCGATGAGTGTACAACCTCTTTGGTGGCACCGAGTAGGCCTCGTCTTCATCCGAGGAGTCGGTGAGGATGCTGCGGTTCCGGTGGAGCAGGTTAAGGCGATGTTGTGGGGATGGAGCAGCCACGATAGACGAGGCGATCGTCGGAGCAGCTCCTTGGAGATGGAGGACTGGGCGGCTGAACCGGCGGGACGACAAGATGGACGACGGATCCTCATCCGGGGAGGTGGACGAGGGACGTCGAGCTATTGCGGTGGACGACGTCATCGGGGAATAGGCTCCGGCTGGGCAGTGGTGAGGTGGTGACCGGAGGAGGGTGGGGTTTCACGGCTGGAGCGGAGAGGTTATGTTGGCCTGGGATTTCAAATGGCGAAAAGGGGGCGATGGGAGGGGGTGAACCATGACTTAGCGACACGCTTGTCCAAAATGTAGGGTGTGTTACAAAAGTACCCCCCACCAATTTGAACTAGCAGCCCTTTCGGCTTAGGGTTAGAAGGGGGATTTCACATGTCGGGATTTGGCAGCTGGAGGGAGTTTTCGCGTGCATTGTAATTTCGGGATAGCAAGGCGCGGGTTGTGAAGGCGCCAGTTTTGGGAGCACGATATCTGAATTTTAGGGATATAACAAGGCGCGGGTTAAATTTTAGGGACAAGCCTAACGTGTAGTAATATTGTACTTGCACGTACCAAATCAATTCACACTTCCCTTAACCAAAAAGAAAATGAAAAAAATAAAACTATTCACACCACACAAAGAGAGAGTCTTGCCCTGTTTTACTATACAAATGCTATTCAAAGCTACTCCCTCCTTCCATCTATATAGGGCCTAATGTGTTTTTCGATGCTAACTTTGACCAAATATTAGAGCAATAATATATTACATGCAACTTACACAAAGCACACCGTTAAATTCGTCTGTGAAAGGTTCTTTCAATGATATAATTTTCACATTGTGCATATCATGTACTATTAATCTTGTCAATAGTCAAAGGCGGTCTTAAAAACTCATTATGCCCTATATAGATGGAAGGAGGGAGTATGAATCCATGTTATGTCCAATTAATTTTTTTCGCTTGCTGTATAATGCATGTAACCTACTCATACCAACATTTTAGTGCATTCCAAATGTCTATACTACCGCTGCAATTCAAACTAAATTTGAATTTGTTTCTCTATTTCAATAAGAATCTACAATCATGATTGTTGCCAACTTCAACCATCATTCATGTATTACCTTAATAACACACCACATGATTACTATAGAGATAGATATGAACTATGTGTACTACATGAACTCGAATTCTATTTTTTGAATACACTTGATGTTGATTCCAAATAATAGTACATTTGATGTACTAACTATATATTCATAATCAAACCATGTTCCATACGTACACCATGTTTATCACACAAAGTATAGTGCCCTGCCCCCTACATTATGACAAGTATTTAGACTTGAGCTGCAAAAGCTACACATTAGCCCAAATTATAATCAATGTTCTATGTATTATATGTAGTACTAGCAAGATGCCCATGCGTTCCATAGAACATCAACATGATCAAGGGGTCTAATTTGCAAATATTGAGAGGGGTGTGGGTATATTTTTTCAAAATTGCCATAGTTTCCTTCCTATCCACCAGATATAAATCGGACGGCCTATATTGCAGGATGGCAGACACACCATCATCAACGCTTCTGTTTTCTATAAGAGTAGAGATAAAATATATTATATGTAGTATAACATGTTCATAACCACACCATGTGTATCACCGTTATATATATTCACACATGTGTTGGTCTAAAACACTATGATAAATTCTTCAAATATCCGAATTCGCTTTTTATAATGAAGTATGATCTCTATTCATCTTTTACACCCACACAATCCTCTTATCTTGTAGCTAGCGCTAACTTTCTCTCATCCATGCACATGCCCGCATCCCTCTCACCCTCCCTCAGCATTCTCTAGCTCCATCACGCAAATTCATCTTTTCAGTTTAGGTCGTTCACCCATGGTGTGTGTAGGCCCCCCAGCTCCTTCTTTACGGCACACATCAATCGATATCCCTCTCTAGCCAGGTGTGCCTAGCACAAACACAAGCTTCCCCTCTTCTCTTATCACCGTCCATGCCTCACTCCCACCACTCTTTTCATCGATCTCGTACTCGCACACTCCTTCCCCCTCGGTATAGTATGCCTCTCGTGCCACCTCCTAAATGCATCCTCTCTCTCTCTATCCTTCTCCCCGTGCCTCATTTGCTTTTAACACACACATGCATGTATACCGATTGATCTTCCAACATATACCTAGATCGACTTTAAGTATCCCCCCCCCCATCGATCGACATACCTCACAAGTTATGTCTCTCCTTTCTCTAACAAAGGGTGATTGATCTTCCTATGTAGTTACGTCTGCTTACCACAGCCATATCGTCCCCCCTCATCATTCGTGCATGCCTCCTGGCCCGTCTCTCACACGCACGTGCACAGACAAGTAGCCATCTCCT
Source organism: Triticum aestivum (assembly GCF_018294505.1). NCBI lineage: Eukaryota > Viridiplantae > Streptophyta > Magnoliopsida > Poales > Poaceae > Triticum > Triticum aestivum. Next base: position 256,803,415 of record NC_057798.1, on the reverse strand, counting down.
CTCTTATTGATATTGCGGGCGTGCCCTCCGTTTTTCTAGCAAGCCTATCCCACCATTTGTTAGAAGCAACTCCACTACCACCCCCTCCAACACTCTAGCTCTGTCTCTCTCCTAACCTTATCCCTCTCCTACACATATGCATGGATGCCGATCGATCTCCCTTAATATATGAGGTAGATTGATCTCCTTAATACATGAGGTAGGCCTCTCTCCTCCTCCACACATATACCAGCCATTGTACCTCTATAGTTAACTAGGCCTCCCTCTCCCCACACCACACACCGATAGTCGAGCGTTGTAGGTAGGTATCCATGCCACAGAGACAAACTGCACATGTCCCCTCTCACGTTCCAGTAGGCCAGCCACTCTATATCTTTGACGTGGGCACACACAAATTCGATGGCACTGCTTATCGACCGCGCGCGCGCACACACACACACACACATCATCATCCCCCTCTTTGATTCTATGGACACCTCAAGCCGATGATACCTCCACTCTCTTCTCGTGGATCGCCCCCTCTATATATATGATATATCCAGGACTCTATTTCACACACATTGCATATGTTACATTTTTTGATTGACACCCCCCCAAAAAAAACTCTCACAAACCCACACACTATATCTCTCTAGGTTTGTATCTGTCTCACACAACCCCACGTAGGTGGTGTATGTATACAAGAAGAGAATAGGTGCACCGTGCATGTACTCACGCTTCGTGCCCAGCCACACCCGCGCGGGTACACGGTGGAGCTCATTTCTTTACGAAATGGCAGCCATGTGCTAATTTGAACGCGTGTAGCGGTTGTTTACCTAGGGAGGTCGTGTACCATGCGTGCATGAAACAAAATTCGACTTGACGCGTTATTTTTAAATAAAGTTATAGCGCTCAATGGCATGTACACAGAATATAAAATGATTTTTATGGAGAAAAAGGTAGTTCGCTCCACTATGTACAATGGAGCCTGCCTGCCTGGTTTGTCTCTCTTCAGAGTATCTCACACAAGGTTGCGCTGGCCTCTCTCTCTCATCGTTGGTCACTGATCTGGCCGCATCCCGTCTGCCGGCGGAAAGGGAGGAAGTGCATCATTTCTCCGGTCGACAGCGCCGAGGGAGCACGTCCCGATCTGTGGTACACGTCGTTCTCTCTAACCAAGATCTGGCACGGTAGGGCCTACGTCACCTGCTCGCTGCCGCAGTATGGGCAGATTCCGCCCGCCGCCGCTCACCCAGTTACATCCCGACGACCTCCAGGTATCCCCTCCAGCCTCGCTCCACTACCCGTCTTCCCACGTCTCTGCATGTGGATCTTCCATAGTTCTTTGCCCAAAACGTAGCTCATCCGGCGTACTTTCCATGTTGCAATCTCGTCCTGACACCGTTTTAGACAAACACAACCATGTTGTTATCTTCCCTTAGGACAAGGAATATGCTTCTTTTTTGTCGTCGCATGTGTCATCAACTGTTATTGGCTAGTAATTGTTTCCTTTCTACCTCTTTTTTGCAAATAGGGCTATCCATTTCACCTCGTTGCTATTGCGACCTTTTGGTGAACTGCACAAATCACTTTTTTCTTAAGAGTGTTTGTTGCAGTTGTACTAAAATGTCACACGGGCAACGTCTCTACATTTCAGTGTGACTGCACAAAAGGAGATTGGTTTTGCTCTATCCTCCTCATCCAACTCCGAGCCTAATCTTCTCAAACTAGTTAGTCTTAAGAGAGACAGCAAAGGTGACCGGCTTCTATTTGTGTGTTTATTGTTTCATCAGCAGTCCACTATTATCGTAATCACACTTAATATCTTTGGAACAGGGACGCTCAGCTCTATTTTAGTGGAACTGCACAAAATGATCGGAATGTTGCATGCTCCAGACAGCTACTTTTTTTCCCAACATGCCTTGTTGATTTAGACTGAGCTGGGGGGACGTTGCTACCAATGAAAGCATGGATCAATTTTAATTTAACACCTTCTCACAACTTTGTCTTCGGTTGTGATGTAAATATTAGCTCTGATCTGCTAATAATTAAGATGCATTAGCAAGGAAGTTAGTTTTTTATTGTTTCCGAAAGAGCATCAATGGCAAGACACACTAAACAAAAGCTGAAAGCTCACACCATTGTACAATTTCATGTCGCTTGAAAATTATTTGTATAGTACGTTGTTGGTGTCAAAACCGGCGGATCTCGGGTAGGGGGTCCCGAACTGTGCATCTAAGGCTAATGGTAACAGGAGGCGGGGGACACAATGTTTACCCAGGTTCGGGCCCTCTCGATGGAGGTAATACCCCACTTCCTGCTTGATTGATCTTGATGATATGAGTATTACAAGAGTTGATCTACCACAAGATCATAGAGGCTAAACCCTAGAAGCTAGCCTATGATTATGATTGTTGTTGTCCTACGGACTAAACCCTCCGGTTTATATAGACACTGGAGGGGGCTAGGGTTACACAGAGTCGGTTACAAAGAAGGAGATCTACATATCCGAATTGCCAAGCTTGCCTTCCACGCAAAGGAGAGTCCCACCCGGACACGGGACGAAGTCTTCAATCTTGTATCTTCACTAGTACAAATGCCTGTGCATTGCACCGGGCGAAATATTAAAGAGGAAGGTCCACTTTTGGTCAAATCTGGAGTAACAGTGATAGCAAGCAAAACCTGTTTGTTTGTGTTAGGCAAGATTAGGAATGGTACTTTGTGAACACCTTCCTAGTTCCTTCACTCCAACATTGCTCCTTTCTGGTCCCATATCATCTGTAGCCAGCATAACATCAGTGGTCGTGCGTCACAATAGGAGAAACTTTGACGTATATCCATACCTATTTGCAAAACACATCCGCAGTTCATGAAAATTCTACGTGCAAAATAGACCGTGCGTTGCAATTGACATGATAAAATAAATTTGAGTTTGCGTGCTATTTGAGAGTTTACCTGTTGTAACTCCTAATCAATTTGCTTCTGACTCCCTTATGTTCGCTTTGGTGTGAAATTGTTGGGTTGCGACATTAATCCTTGAAAAACAGAAAATGATACTATTTAAATACGTAAGATTTGGCTTATAAAGTTTTAATCGGATGATCGATCGAATATATGGCACTTCATAGATACACAAAGAGTGGTCCAAATTTTGTTGTTGAATTTGGATCAAAATAAACTTCTTTGATTTCTCAAAAAGAATCAAACTTGCTTTCAATTGGAGAATTACCTCTACACATGATGCTCAATGGAATCAAATATTTGTGTAAATCCATGCAAAACCAAATCAGTGAAATGCGCGATGCAATCTCAAAGAAGAAAATGAAATATTGTATCATCCTAACAGTTTGTATTTCATTTTCTTCATTGAAATTGCTATCAGGAAAATCATCATCCTGTCCAAGATTTTTAATTTAGGAAACAAAATAATTTCACCGAAATATGTGAAATTTTGGAATTTTCGCATATTTCGAAAATTATTTTAGATTTTGAGATTGCAAATGTCACCTAATTTTAATGAAAGCCGATGCTAATTTGTATTACTAAATAAGAGAACAATATACGTGGATGGTAAACAGATCGAAATTGGACATCGATAAGTTTGTTTACGGGCAGAGCAGTACCTACATACATTGGGGAGAGCTCTTAGTCATGGATCTCGAGTCCGTAAGGACGTCGAGGGTAGCTCTTGGCCGGACATAAAAGTTACTTGTACATCACATTGGTATTAGCCCATGAAAATTAATAACAAAATTGTCTGCTCGAAGCAACTTGGCCAAAACAGAACTGTGTGTGTCTACCATGGGAGTGATAGTAGTTACTAACTGTTCAACCATTCCAGATATTTCATATTCCAATCAAAGTGCAAAATGCAAGAGACTACGAACAGAACAATACACAATTTGTTGCATGCAACAAAAAAGGCAGAGGCAACCAATCTTCACAAGATTGTAGGTTTCAAATATAGAATAGAAAACCTAACAACGATTAGATAATGACTAAACTATTTTTGCATGCTATACCTTGTCAGGCTTACAATGGGACTTCTAGAAACAACCAAGTCAAATCAAAGGAAGTAAGGAAACTATAGTTTCAGAAGTAAACATTCGTCGGCCGTCGCCCAGCGCAGCTCACACTCAGTAAATGCTTCGTCAAACCGATGACTTGGGCAGAGCAAATGTATCAGCATGTTGCTTGTTGTCAGATCAGACAATTGCCTCTCATCTCTTTTATCATCTGTAGCACTAATTCAAGCCGTTTTCACTTGCACACAAGATCAGATATGTCGCCGTTTTCCCATGGCGTCCGCAGGACTGCTCCTCGCAACAGTGGAATATCTTTTTCCTCATTATCATCCCTCCAACGTCCTCCTTTTGAGATTTCACCACCAGGCATATCTTCTTCCTCATTGATTATGTAATTCGTTTTCCCACCCTTGCCTATTGATCCCTGTCGGCACATAGTTGTATTTAAATTGGTTTAAATCAATGAAAGGGGCAAGGTGGGATTATGTAATCAACGATCAAACGCTCTCCTTTTCACAATGTCATGGTTTAGCCCATTGGATGCCCTCTTCTGATATAAGCGGTGGGTTGCCTGTTCGATCCATCTTTCTCGTAATGTTTTTTAGACCGGATTCGTTTGATGGGCCGAGGCCCATGCTAGCCGGTTGGGACGTAGTGGGCTTCTTTTTGGGACAATGACGATGAATTTTCTCTCCTCACGAACGACATACGAAAGTTACCGCACATACGGATGAATAGATATAGATTAGTACTACCTCGCTTATATTACGATTTTCTCCATACAAATTGTAAAAGCGTATTATGACATGAGAAGAAATCGTATTGCGACGGTGAACCCGGACACTCAATTCGTGCTTTATTATTAGGGAGAGATAGTCCAACAGTCCGGCCAAAGTATATAGTCCGACTGTCCGAGGACCCCCTAATCCAGAACTCCCTCAGTAGCCCCTGAACCAGGCTTCAATGACGATGAGTCCAACGCGCAGATTGTCTTCGGCATTGCAAGGTGGGTTCCTTCTCCAAATACTCCATAGAAGATCTTGAATATGACGATCGTGTCCGGCTCTGCAAAATAATTTCCACATACCACCATAGAGAGCACAATATTTCACAAATCTAATTTGCTGACAACTTTTCATAGCGTGACATCACGCCACGACCCAGTCATTATTTGAACCGTTTTCTCAACCAGCTACTGCACACATTGCGAGGCGGTTTCCTTGGCACGTCTTGTCCAAGCAGAGACCGTGTCCCCTTATCACGGGATTCTCATCAATACGGGTGTCGGTAACCCAACCGTGCCATCAATCGTGGCGCTTGGGGAATAAGCGATTTTACCGGGCAAGTGGGGAGGCGCGCAGTTTCTACCGCCTTTATAAAGGGATAGGGATTCCCCCTTTTCACCCGCGCCTTCCTCTTTCCTCGCTCAACCATTCTCGCACACTCAAGCTCCAGCGCCCAAGTTCTCACCTTCTCCATAAAGCCATTCCAAACATGTCCGGAGCGGGAGGCAAGTGGATGGTCTCCTCCGTTACGGAGGAGGACATCACGAAGCTCCGGGAGGCCGGATACCTGGCCACAGACATCGCGCACCGGCTCCTGGACGCAGGGCAGACCGTTCCTACTCCAGAACCCCACAAGAGGGTTGTATTCCTTGCCCACTTCGTTCGCGGACTGGGATTCCCCCTCCACCCATTTGTCCGTGGGCTCATGTTCTACTACGGGCTGGATTTCCATGATTCGGCCCCCAATTTCATCCTCAATAGCTCGGTGTTTATCGTTGTGCGTGAGGCCTTCCTCCGCATCAAGCCTCACTTCGGCCTGTGGCTGAAGACCTTCAACGTGAAGCCGAAGATAGTGGTCGGCCAGCAGGCGGAGTGCGGAGGCGCCATGGTGGGCAAGATGCCCAACGTCACTTGGTTCGAAGGCTCCTATGTGGAGATCGTGAAGGGGTGGCAATCAGGGTGGTTCTAGATCACCGAGCCGCGTGACTCCAACTGGGCGGCGGCCCCTGAATTCCGATCTGGCATCCCCATGCGGCTCACCTCCTGGAAAAAGAAGGGCTTAGCCTGGGGTGAGCCGGTGGAGCTGACCGGACTCCAGAACTATGTCAAAAATATGATAAGCAAGAAAATCACGCTTGTCAACGTGGTCCAGGTCATGCTCTTCCACCGGATCCTCCCGTGTCAAAGACGGGCATTCAATATGTGGGAGTTCGACCCGGCCGAACACCAGACGCTGGGAGAGCTCTTCGACATGATGCACAAAGACGTCTGGAAGGTGCTGTTCAAGGCTGCCGAGGTACCTCCTCCCATTATCGAGGATCGGGGACTCAATGCAAAGCGCCGCGCCAATCCGGTAAGCTATCTGTATTTTAAAAGATGCTCCTTTTCAAGTTTATTCGTGGGAGGGATCTAAGCCCCCACACCAATTCAATAGGACTGGGTAGCGACAGTGGAGCGGGTCGACTGTCCAGCTCCACTGGCTGAAGATCCAGCAATGGCTCTCTTAATGGAGATGCTGTTTCTGGCGCCCTATGAGGTGCCGGAGAAGATGGCCAAGAAGAAGGTCGCGGGGACCAGAAAAGGTCTCCGACGCAAGGTTGTATCGGACTCATCATCCGAAGACACTGAGGCGCACTTCTCCAACGAAAACGAGGAGGAGGAAGAGGAAAGCCCTCCCCCCCAACCGGGGGGGGGGGGGGGGAAGAAAAGGAAGGCCGCCCCATCTGGGGAGGCCGAAGGGTCCAAGAAGGGAAGGACCCTCCCTCCAAACCACTCCACAACAGCCGCCTACAGCGATGATGAGTGGTTGCCCAGGGACAAGCCCCTGGCGAAGTTGTAAGTATCCGGACACTATAATACTTCCGGTATGTTTTGCTTTACTGCTTCTTATAATGTCAAATATGATTGTGCAGTCCGTCCAAAGCCCACATCAGCGCATCCTCCTCGGATGGGTCTTTGAGCCAGTCGGCGATGAACAGTGATTCACTCCTGATGGCCACCACCCCCCGGCCCGCGGACGACACCGAGGTGTTGTCCCAGAGGATTCCGGACCAGGGGGAGACAGTTCTGGAGACGCCCCAAGGCGAAATCCCCGATGCTCGGCACATGGGGGGAAGACCCCCATGGATTCTGATGACGGGGGCCGCGGCAAGTTTGACCCCCAGTCGGATACTACGCCGGAACCTCCAGCAGTTTCGGATTCAGGTAGGCAGCCCCTAGCTAAGGAGGGCGAGCCGCCTGTGCCGATGACCTCTGTCCATCCAGAGGCATCGGACAACCTGCTATAAGCGCTTCACGGCGCTTCCATTGATGAAGAACACCACACCGTCATGAGTGCGGTGATTGAGAAGGTCCGGTCTGCCAAGGGCGGATTGACCGAAGCCTGCGTCAGCCTCCTAACAGTCTTCGAGGTAAGTAGAAAATATCACAGTATAGACAGTAGCCCCTGATGCTCTGTTTGGTGTTCGGAAAGAAAAGCCGAACAGAGGATCATATACCAGTCACCGGAGTCTAACAAAATGTGACTATGTGAATAAGCAGGCGTCACTGCTGGCCGCTGCCGCCTGTACTGCGGAGATCTCTGGACTGAAGCGGGACCTGGAGCGGACCGAAGGAGAGCCCGGCCTCGTGAAGAGGCAGCTCGAGGAGAACAAAGGTAAATAATACCCTGTTTATGTATTGATAAAGAAGGAATGTTTTTAGCTTATAGAAGCTCCATGAATTTTAATAGGGGCCACAACCGAGGCGGCCCTAACTGTCTGAGGCCGAAGACAAAACAGCCAAGGAGCGCAACAAGCGCGAAAAGCAAGAGGCCCGACTAGACGAGGTCCAGCAAGAGCTCCAGTATTTCAACAAGAAATACGAGTCCTTGGAGCGTGACTCTAAGACACAAGAGTCTGAGCTTGCGAAGGCCCTCCAGAGCACACAAGATGCCAAGGCCGAAGCCCAGAAGGCCCTTCGGGAGATTCAGGTGGCCAAGAAGATAGCGGCGGGTAAGGCATTCATTATGCAAAGCAAGCATGTGAAGGAGACTTTCCTTTTACTTACCTGAATTCGGAGCTCTCCAGGAGCATTCGCAGAACTGCCGTGCAGTGTCTCTGATGCCGCAGAGTTCCGCCGAGCTGGGGAAGGGAGCTCGGCGGAGAAGTTGTTCTGGTCCCTGTATATTGGGGCCGAACATCCGATGCCCTTGAGCGACCAGCTGAAGCAACTGGTCGAACTTCACAAGGCGGCAGAACTGGCCATGAAGGATCTCATAATCGGGATGTGGCCTAGTGAGCTCCTGCCCAGCAGCTACTTTGGCTTGGTAAAGCGACTTGTGGATGCTTGTTCGCAGCTTGAAGCCATTAAGGGGTTAGTCTGCATTGAAGGTGAGCACAGGGCCTTCGCCCGTGGGAAATTGCACTGGGCAAAGATGGATGCCGAGAAGCTGGTGACAGAGGGGCTGCCGGAGGGCAAGGAGCATCACCACCCCAAAAAATACTATGACAGTGTCCTGAAGGGTGCTCACCTTGTGGCGGAGGAGTGTGCTAAAGATGTAATATTTGAATGAATGTACTCATGTGATACTGTAATATGAAAACGAGTTCATGTGCGCTATATAACGCTTGTTGATTTAAATATTACCTTCTGTGCGGCCGTTTATAAAATCTGAGAGTTGGCTAGTCGTCGGCTTCTGCCCCCATGTAACTAGTATTGGGGTGTTCCGGATAAATCTAAACACTCTTTATCCAAATTCTTGGTCCTTTAAGGAGGTATTTAGCGTAGCGAACAAGGCAATTGGACTATACAGCTTTATCACCCTCACTTAGCCATAGAAGTATACAATTTTAAATTTCGGCGAAGCCCGTAGTATTTGGAAGGCTGAACTTGGGGCGCTATACACGCCTAAATCGGACAAGGCTGATTCCTTGCCCAAAGCGGAAAAAATCTTTAAGGATTTGAGACCTCTCGAACAGCGACGAGCTCTCGCCGCATCATGAGAGTCAGTTTTTGGCTTTCTCTATTGAGGTGCTTGTCCGAAAGAACCGGGACACAATCGGAGTAGTTCCCCCTGTGCTACCTTAGCCGATATAGTGAAACATAAGGTACCAAAACATGGGAGCCGGGCAAACCGAACTATTGACCCAAGACATGATTCGGAGCTGATGCATATAATGCTAAAAGTTCGGGGTGCCGCACTGTCGAAAGTGTTCGGACTTTTCTTGCCGTGTTATGGGGTACACTGAAGTACCTGGCGAGCTGCGCGTACCGAAGTGTACGGGTGCAATATGTAATAAATAAGCAGTCAAGGGAAAAAGATAAAGGAATGTAATAATAAGCTAACGTTTTACATTATTTTCCATTGTTTATTTAAATAATACGTCAAAGCATATGTATACAAGTAGTGCGATAAGCAAAATGGGACTAGTTGACATGTCCTAGCCAAGGGTAAGCTGCATGTGTGGTATGTAAAACAGGTATAATGATCGTTATCAGAGACCACCTGGGTATTCCATTATACGTCAAAGCTTCTTGCCTCCTCGGTGTTTCCTTCCCGTAATGGGTCCGATAGTCTAGCTATCCGAAAGATCTTCCAGAGAATAGAGTCCTGAAAGAAAGAAAATGATGAAGGTATATGGGTCCTGGGGCGGTTGAGCCGCATTGTGGACCTCATTATAGATGTGCCTCCGCTTGTGCCAATGGTATTTTAGGTGCGTAATTATGTACGTGCGGCACAAATTTCACCGCTTGTATCGGACTGGGATGGAGGCCGAATTGCTAGGCGAGCTCTGAACATGCTGAAAGTCCTGTTGTAGGGTACTCCGGACTCGCTTGACGGTGTCCGGGGGCTTTATTGCCGAATTGGTGGTCTGCCTAAGAAGGCTTCTCTGTACTTCTGCTGCGAGGGCTGTAGTGTGCTCCTCCGAACGGAGTGAGTGCTATGTGTTTCCATTAACTGTTATAACCCTGCTAGGTCTTGGAATTTTGAGCTTGAGGTATGCATAATGCGGTACCGCATTAAATCTGGCAAATGTGGTTCGTCCGAGCCATGCGTGATAGCCACTGCGGAAGGGGACGATGTCGAAGATTAACTCCTCGCTTAGGAAGTTGTCCGGAGATCCGAAGACTACTTCCAGTGTGATTGAGACCGTACAACAGGCCTCTACACCTGGTATGACGCCTTTAATGGTGGTTTTGGTGGGTTTGATCCTTGAGGGATCGATGCCCATTTTGTGCACTGTGTCCTGATAAAGTAGGTTCAGGCTGCTGCCACCGTCCATAAGGACTCGTGTGAGGTGGAATCCGTTAATGATGGGGTCAAGGACCAATGCGGCTGAACCGCCGTGACGGATACTGGTAGGATGATCCCTACGATCAAAAGTGATCGGACAAGAAGACCATGGGTTGAATTTTGGGGCGACCGACTCCATCGCACAGACGCCCCTTAGTGCGTGCTTCCGTTCCCGCTTGGGAATATGGGTTGCGTATATCATGTTCACTGTTTTCACCTGTGGAGGAAATGTCTTCTGTCCTCCTGTGTTCGGCGGCCGAGGCTCCTCGTCGTTGTCGCTATGCAGCCCCTTTTCCTTGTTTTGGCATTCAACTTGCCGGCCTGTTTGAACACCCAGCATTCTCCATTGGTGTGGTTGGCTGGTTTATCGGGGGTGCCATGGATTTGACACGAGCGATCGAGTATGCGGTCTAGACTGGACGGGCCCGAATTGTTTCTTTTGAATGGCTTTTTTCGCTGACCGGACTTAGAGCCACTGAATCCGGCATTGACTGGCGTGTCTTCGGTGTTGTCGCCATTGTTGCGATGCTTGTGTCTGTTGCGCCGTGGCTTGCCGTTGCTATCTCTGGCATCTGAAGTGCCAGGGTTCTTTGATGTGTTGTTGCTACGAGCCAGCCAGCTGTCCTCGCCCGCGCAAAAGCGGGTCATGATTGTCGTGAGGGCTGCCATGGACTTTGGCTTCTCTTGGCCGAGGTGTTGGGTGAGCCACTCGTCGCGGATGTTATGTTTAAAGGCCGCTAGGGCTTCGACATCCGGACAGTCAACAATTTGGTTCTTCTTAGTTAGGAACCGAGTCCACTTTTTCCTGGCTGACTCTCCGGGCTGTTGGGTTATGTGACTTAAGTCATCAGCATCCGGTGGTCGCACATAAGTGCCCTGGAAGTTGTTAAGGAATGCGTCTTCCAGGTTCTCCCAACTGCCAATGGAGTTTGTTGGCAGGCTATTCAGCCAATCCCGAGCTTGTCCTTTGAGATAAAGTGGGAGGTACTTGATGGTGTGTAGATCATCACCGTGGGCCATGTGAATGTGGAGAAGGAAATGTTCAATCCATACCGCGGGGTCTGTTGTACCATCATATGATACAATGTTCACGGGTTTAAACCCTTCTGGGAATTCATGATCCATTACTTCATCAGTGAAGCATAGGGGGTATGAGGCGCCTCTATGTCGGGCTACATCACGACGCAGTTCAAATGAGTCTAGTTTGTTGTATTCTGCCCGGCCGGACTTGTTTTTAGTATATCCAGCATGACGGTCATCGTCACACGTTGGGGCGCGCCCCCGTGATCCGTAGATCGATCTTGACTGTCCTGCTTTGTTTTCCAATACGTCTCGCAGGTCCTGCGTGTACCCCCAGGACTTGGTGTTTTTGTTTGACTGACCCGCTTTGTCTCGGCCACGAGGTGGCCGGTCAGCCGCATCGTGCGCTGGTAGTGTGGGCTTTAATGCCTCCTCCTCGAGTTGAGGTAGCAACCTATGCTTTGGGTAACTTTTGGTTGGGCGCTCGAGTCCGTATTCCTCGGCTGCCAGGACCTTAGTCCATCTATCAGTTAGCAGATCTTGATCAGCTTGAAGCTGCTGTTGCTTCTTCTTCAGGCTTTTTGCAGTGGCTATAAGCCAGCACTTGAAGCGCTCCTACTCGACGGGATCCTCAGGCACGATGAATTCTTCGTCGCCAAGGCTCACTTCGTTGTCGGAGAGGGGCATGTAATTTTCATGCTCTGATTCTCCATCTGTTGCCTTTTCCTTGGGGCTAGCTTACCCATCCTCTCATTCGGCCTGCTCGAAGCCTGGCTGGGCGGGATTGTTTTTGTCTTCGGCACCATCCGGATTGCTATCATCTCTTGTGCCGGTATCGCTATTTTTGCCATGGTGGGGCTTAGAGCGGCGCCTATGACGCCGGTGCTTAGATTGCTTTTCGAGGGGATTATCCTCCGTTGCCTCGTCGCCATCGCCTTCTTTGGGGGTGTCCACCATGTATATATCGTATGATGAGATGGCTGCCCAGTGCCCCATGGGTGGTGGTTCCCGTTCTTCTCCTGGATCATCGTCCATACCGTCGATGTCTTCGGAGTAGAAGTCGAGCATGTCGGTTAAGTCATCGACAACGGCTATTAAGTGGGTGGTGGGTGGTGGGTGGGGAACGAATTTCTTCGTCGTCTGCTTCCCACTCAAGCCGGACATAGTTCGGACAGGAGTCCCCTAACAGAGAGAGAGACCTCAATGAATTTAGCACGTCGCCTAAGGGCGAGTGCTGAAAGATATCCGCGGAGGTAAACTCCATGATCGGTGCCCAATCGGATTCTACAGGCACGGACGTGCGCGGTCCGGAGCCTATGACCGGAGATGAGTCCGAGGGTCCGATGACACAGACCTCTTTGGAGGCGAAGTCTGTGTTCGGCTCTATCATCGATGAGTGTGCGGTCTCCGGGGCGGGGTCTATCCACCCATCCTCGGATGGCACGATCTGCTCCAGATTAAGGGCCGGGTGGGCCGCAGGTGTGATCTCCCGAACACCGTCCGATGGCAGATCTAAGTCATGCTCATCATGGCTGTTCGGCGCACCTGACATGGGCTCGAATCCGTCGAAGACCAAGTCTCCGCATATGTCGGCAGTGTATTTCAAGTTTCTGAACCTGGCCTGATGGCCAGGGCGTAGCTATCGATCTATTCCAAATGGCCAAGCGAGTTGGCCCGCAGTACGAAGCCGCCGAATACGAATATTTGTCCAGGGAGGAAAACCTCACCTGGATCGCATCGTTGCAGACGATTGAAGGAGCCATCAAGCCTTATCGTGACGACAGAGTGGAACTCTCAATGAAAGCACCAATGTCGGTGTCAAAACCGGCGGATCTCGGGTAGGGGGTCCCGAACTGTGTGTCTAAGGCTAATGGTAACAGGAGGCGGGGGACACAATGTTTACCCAGGTTCGGGCCATCTCGATGGAGGTAATACCCTACTTTATGCTTGATTGATCTTGATGATATGAGTATTACAAGAGTTGATCTACCACAAGATCGTAGAGGCTAAACCCTAGAAGCTAGCCTATGATTATGATTGTTGTTGTCCTACGGACTAAACCCTCTGGTTTATATAGACATCGGAGGGGGCTAGGGTTACACAAAGTCGGTTACAAAGAAGGAGATCGACATATCCGAATTGCCAAGCTTGCCTTCCACGCAAAGGAGAGTCCCACCCGGACATAGGACGAAGTCTTCAATCTTGTATCTTCATAGTCCAACAGTCTGGCCAAAGTATATAGTCCGGCTGTCCGAGGACCCCCTAATCCAGGACTCCCTCATACGTCAATTATGTAAAAAAATGTTGGAAGCTTGATAGAATTGCCAGAAGCCTCTTCAGCATTCGGGTCCATGTGCCATGCACAAAATTATACTCCTACGTTCCTAAATATTTGTCTATTTACTTATTTCAAATGGGCATATTTTAGAGTGTAGATTCACTCATTTTGCTTCGTATGTGTACTCCCTCCGTTCCTAAATACTCTATTTGTCTTTCTAGAGATTTCGACAAGTGACTACATACGGAGCAAAATGAGTGAATCTACACTCTAAAATATGTCTATATACATCTGTATGTAGTAGTCCATTTGAATCTCTAAAAAGACAAATATTTGAGTAGTCACCAATTGAAATATCTAGAAAGACAAATACTCTGGAGTATATTTAAGAACTGATGGGGTAGTGCACTACCGCGTGAGAGACTCAGCCCGATCATTGTGCCGCATTAATAGTGAGTAATGAGCAGTCAAATCATAAGACCCACCTTTCCCACTGTAAGTTGCTCGGAAGAAGCAATCATCAATACGCTCTTCTTTGAATCCGCTCATACTACTCCATCTGTCATTGTTTATAGAGCGTGCTTCAGAAAAAAGAAAAAATCCGTGGGACCAAGGCGACTAGCGATCGGCCCGAAAAACAGCATTGGTAGTTATAGCACGGCGTCTATTACTAGAGGAAATTATGCGTACACACATGCATGCAGTGCTTCCACCCCGGGTACACACATGCATGCACTTACTCCACTCCGTAGTAGTACATCGAGAGAAAATTGTGGACTTGATTGCGGTTACCACGCCCTAATTAATTGAGCATTAAACCAAACGCATCTAAAGTCTCTCTGGTGGTGGAAATGCATTGAGAGAAATGCATCATAATGAAGCGCGCCCTGTAAACTATGATGGAGGGAGGAGTAGTATGAAGGTACAAAACCAAGTACGCGTATGGCCAGTTGGTCAACGCACCTCCTCTTGGCATATCACTGACACGTGGGACTGGAGTGTGAGCAAACCGATCTCAACTGACGGCAAAATGGCCAACCCTCCGTTCCTTGAGAGAGACGAGGAGCAAGAACACACAGATGGGCTCGCACGGAGGCCAAGATATATTCGAGCATGGTTGGTTGATCGATATCATCATTACATGTTGGGCTGCCATTTTCCGCCCTTCTCCGGAATAAACGTGTACTTTATCAGAGATTAAAAAAATAAGAGTATAGATGCTCCACCATGTGGTTCTAGTAGTAGTACTACTCGTACTACTACACCTTGCGCTTGTCTCTTCGCCTCTTCGTGAAATCGAACAATGATGGTACTCCACATGTTGGGTACTACAGTGTATGCCTCTGACAATTTGACACCGAATGGACTAATGCATGTCCACCGCCTGCGCGAGGGTAGGTTGCATTAGTCAAAAGGTGTAAGCGAGCTTCACCTTGTCCTGCAAGCTTCTCCTTGTTCCAAGAGTTGACAGGACACACCAAAAAGTAGTGCTAGTCCATACTCCCTCCTTTCCGGTTAATATGGCTTAATCTTTTTTTCCGGGTAAATGAGAGAGCTTTATTCATATATAAGCATTCTTAGGACGATCAGCCAAGACACTGGTCACTAGGAAGCGAGGTACCCCACAAAAAAAGAAGTAAGAAGCGAGGTGTTTCATCAAGCCAGCTCTCGGCCACATTCAAAGTGCAGGAAGCACGGTTCGCACAAAGATGCGCCGCAAGTTTTGCTGACCTGTTTACATGCTGAATAACAAAAAAAGAAGAAATATTACCGAGCTCTTCTATTTGTAACAGGATATGAGCCAGAATTAAGAGAGAATTGTGGTGAGTGCTCCATGCAATCAACTTCCATTATCACATGCGAGAACCCTCGAAGAGAACCAAATGTGTTGAAGATTGCTTTATCACATTTTAAAATTAATATAAGAGTGCAGACGCTCCTCCATCCAGTTCCTAGTACTAGTATAGTACATACCTCTAAAGACTATAGTAGTTGTACTAGTACTACTAGTAAACTTTGCGCTTGGCTATTCGCCTCTTCGGGAAGTCGAACAATAATAGTACTAGTATAGTGTATGCTTCGGGCAATCTGACACCGAATTAACTGTTGCACATCCACCGCCTGAGCGAGGGAGAGCTTGCATCAGTCAAAAGTTTCCCCTTGTCCTGCGAGCTACCGCGCGCAAGCTTCTCCCGTCCTGCAAGCTTCTCCTCGTTCGGCAAGTTGATGGGACACAGCAAAGTAATGCTAGTCCATACTGCCTCCTCTCCGGTTAATATGGCTTAATATCAAACGAGATAAATATAGTGTCTGTCACTGTATATTTGTAAAAATATGGTCAGTGGACTTCATAATACGATCATTGCGCTCAATATATATATATTCCTATATTTATACGGTCACTAGCTCACCCTGACTGAGTATGTGTGTGCATGCACGTGTAGGTTGAGCACTTGAGCATGACCGTGTGTGTTCCGTCGTGTGCTCGGACATGCATGCATTAGGGTGTCGCACGCGTTTTTGCGGCCATGTGTACATGTGACTATTGCATACATGTAAGGGGAGTACGTGTAGGGGCCACTAAGGAGCAGTCAAATCACACAGTAAGTTAGTCGGAAGAAGGAACCATCATTTCACTCTTCAATGACATGTACGCAATATAAAATGGTTGATACGGAGAGAAAAAGAAAACCACTATATATGCACTAGCAGGAGCCTAAGCTACAAGCTTGCTTCCTTAGGTTGCTCTCTTCACAAGCATAGAACGACGGTGGCCACACCGCTGGTCACATATCCGGCCTGATCCAGCAGCTGGGGGAAGGGAACAATGTTCTGCGTACACGCGGTCGACATCGGCGAGGGAGAAAACCCACAATCGGTGCGTCCCAATCAGGGGTCACCACGGTATGGGCCGATGCCGCATCCCAACCGCCCTTCTAGCTACAGCCCGACGTCCCAGGTAGTCCATCTTCCTTTTGGAGCCAGCTTGCTCCACTGCAACAGCTCCCCACGTAGCTCCATCTCCATGTCAATCTTTCTCTACTTCTACCGGCTTCTACTTGTAATGAGTTTATGTCTCATGAACTAGTGCCAGTACTATTATTCCAATCACACTTCTTAAATATCTTTGCCATCAGGGATGCTCAGCTCGATTTTAGTGGAACTACACAAAAGCATCGTATGATCCGAGGGTGCCAGCCATCTTTCCTTCAACAGGTTCTACCTGGCCAGGAAATTAAATCATGTTTAGGGTTTAGGGTTTAAGTCGTAGTGACCTCATTAGTAGTTTTTCTTTCGTACACGCTCTCACAACTTTTGTCTTTAGTTGTGAAGTAAATATTGGCTATGATCTGTAAATCATTGAGATGCATCAGCATGCATGTTAGTTTTCCTTTGTATTTGATGGAATGTTGTAACGGGGAAACCTTGAATAGGAATGAAAATGGAGTGGAAAGTTTCCGTTTTTCCGGAGAAAGAATGGAAACAGAGAGAAACCAACGTTTCATTTTGTTGGATCGCGCCATCGAGCAAAACCAAAGTTTAAATCACGTCTGTCGTGTTCGTGTCTCACCCTCCTCCACGGCTCGACCCCGCACGGTCGCTCGGCATACCACTCACCGCAAACCGCGTATACGATAACTTTCTCGCCTGCTTGTCAATGGATTGCGCCATGGAGTACTAGCACTACTCGAAGAGATTGACGAGTTGGGGGAGGACAGCTAGTTGTAGCACGAACTCGCAAGAACTTTTTACATGCATGTTGTGCCCGGCTATTGCGACCTTTGAATGTAGAGCAGTCGCGTGCACCAGGAAGCGGCGCGGGCGACGCTCTCTCGGCCGGCGCGCCGCTTCAATACCCGCGCCAGTGAGTGGTTGCGTCTGCTCTAGCCGGGCATGAATGCGACACTGACCGTTTCGGGCGGGAAGCACGTGCGGGTGATGAAGAGGGTTCGGGTTGGTCAGGACCAGCCGTGGCAGCGGTCGGGACGCCCGCAAACAAGAGATGTTGTACATTAATATTGCTGCATAATTAACAACATAAATAATGTGCTAGTTGGACAAATATGATTGGAGATGGAGATGGAAATGGAATTTTACGTAAACACAGATATGCATGTCTAAGTCTATGTGTGTGTGCGCGACGACTCTCGCAACCTGGAAGCGGGGGCGTGTTTTTGATCGAGTTTTCTTTCTTGGTACGTTAAAAATTGTCCGCCAGTTTTCGTTTCTTTTTTCCGGGAACGCGTGTATTCTATTTAAAACCACTTATATGGAGAGATTTTTTTACTCCATTATAGCCTCTTGTTTGATAGAGTTTCTCGCGTCTCACTCTCTCACCCTCTCCATATCAAAACAAGATGACAGTGTCCACTCTATCTCTCTCCTCACCGGTGGTCACAGATCCGGCCGAATCCCGTCCGCTACGGGAGGTGAGGAGGTGCAGCGTTGACGTTGTCGCCATCGACGATGGAGGAAGCCGATGCGCACCGTCCTCCCGGAGCCGATGCTGGCACGGACGAAGGTCCTCCGCACCCTTGTTCGCTGCCGTCGTGTGGGAAGATCCTACCCGCCTGCCTAAACGACATCTCGCCCACCTGAGGTATAACTTCTTGTACTGGTCCAGCTCCCCAGGTCACTGCGTGCGGGTTTTCTTCTATGCGACTACTCCCCAGCTCCCCATGTATAGTGGTTAGGGTTCGTCGGCTGGTCCAACATCACAGACTATTATAGAGGAAATGCCACTCGAAAAGTTGTCCTGATTTATGCCTCAGTGGAGGTATACATGTTGTTTCGACAAAAAGTACATGGTGGTTGTGCGGTCATTGTCCATATGCTCCTATTGCTGCTGCTAATCTAATACTATCACTGGTTAAATGAAGAAATGCTTTTTTTCTCGGGTATCCTGGTTTAGTTCCCATCAAGATAATCATGATGCTTCTGTTTGTTGGTGTACTTTTCATTAATTCTTATTGACAATTGAGATGTCGTTGTTAATCTTGTAAAACAAAGTAACAACACTATATCCTTTTTTATATTTTTGGAAACAGCGATGCGTATCTCCTTACCCGGGCATGTCTTCCTCAATTTTAGTGGAACTGCACAAAATTGGATGGCCATTGTTGTTCCGCCTCACTATCTTCTGCCACATGGTTCTTCCTTCCTCGAGCTTGATTACTGAGAAGAAACAGACCACAATGAGGATTTGTCAAACTTCATAGGTGCCTCACCCAAACTTGATGCCAAATGGATGATGCATCACCACGATGACCTATCGATGCTCATGGTTGCGCCTCATGGTTGCGTCGGCTGGTGAAGCTGATCAATTTTCAATGAAAAACAAGATGTCTTCCATCAATTCTCTTTGCTTGTTACGCACAAAGATGATATCCTTCGTCAGTTCACCTTGGTTGCGTTGGAGACGCAGTCATCTTTCACGTTGGTGCAATTTTATCACACAATTGGCTATGAACCAAATTTTTCCTCGAAGAAGGATCGACATTGGTACTAAGAGCATAAGTTTTGTATTGATTTCTAAGCCTTCTCACAACTTTGTCTCCAGCTCCCCTGTAGTTTTATTTGTCCAACTATTAACTTTGATTTAAAAAATGGTGTGGACTAAAAACACGGATGGACGTAAGTAGCCCTCCTTTTTATTTACTCCACATATTAGATTTGATTGAAGTCAAACTTTGTAAAGTTTGACCAAGTTTAGGTCGAACACAACAAACCATAATTATTAGAGAGGGCAAACTGTACATACTCTCAAACCTTTCCGATAATTGAAATTAAAATTCTTTATTTGTACACACTCTCACACGTTTCCGATAATTTTGCGCATGTGTGGTTGTTCACTTAAGGGAGGGTAGTGTACCGCACGTGAAGGACAGGAAGTGGGACCAGGACGCATGGATCGTTAGTTCATCAGAAGTAGTAGTAGTTTTCTTCACTGTATGTTAAATAAAGAGTTTCGTTTTGTACTTACACAATTTAAAACGATTGTTATGGAGAGAATAAGAAAACCACTCCACTATATATTAGTCGTATACACGAGTACTATATGGACGCAGCTTCATTGACTTTAGTGCACCAGCCTTTTGGTTTATGACAGGTGGGCCCAAAATGTGGCTGGCTCACCTGTTATACAGCCAAAAGCAGGTGCAGTTAAGGCACCGGAGCTCAGTCAGTACTACAGTAGTATATATATAAGCTGTAGCCTCAGCACTTGTTCGCTAGGGTTTTCACTCTCCACACTCTCGCCGCACTACATATATATATATATACACGCTGGAGGCTCAACGTTCCTTTGCTAGGGTTTGCTATATTCATAGTCTCTCACCCTCTCTTCACCAGATCTAAACAAGACTGCGTTGGTGATACGTCTCCAACGTATCTATAATTTTTGATTGTTCCATGCTATTATATTACCCCTTTTGGATGTTTATGGGCTTTATTTTACACATTTGTATCATTTTTGGGACTAACCTACTAACCGGAGGCCCAGCCCATATTGCTGTTTTTTTGCCTATTTCAGTATTTTGAAGAAAAGGAATATCAAACGGAGTCCAAACTGAAACCTTCGGGAGCGTGATTTTTGGAACGAACATGATCCAGAGGACTTGGAGTGCAAGCCAAGACGCTGCCGAGGCTCCCATGAGATAGGAGGGCGCCCCCCCCCCCGTAGGGCGCGCCCCCTGTCTCGTGGGCCCCTCGGGCGGCCAACGACGTACTTCTTCCTCCTATATATACCTCTGTACCCCGAAAACATCCAGGAGCACCACGAAACACAATTTCCACCACCGTAACCTTCTGTATTCGCGAGATCTCATCTTCGAGCCTTCGCCGGCACTCTGCCGGAGGGGGAATCAACCACGGAGGGCTTCTACATCAACATGCTTGCCCCTCTGATGAGTTGTGAGTAGTTTACCACAGACCTACGGGTCCATAGTTATTTGCTAGATGGCTTCTTCTCTCTTTTTGGATCTCAATACATTGTTCTCCCCCTCTCTTGTGGAGATCTATTCGATGTAAACTCTTTTTGCGGTGTGTTTGTCGAGATCTGATGAATTGTGGGTTTATGATCAAGTTTATCTATGAATAATATTTGAATCTTCTCTGAATTCTTTTATGTATGATTGAGTTATCTTTGCAAGTCTCTTCAAATTATCAGTTTGGTTTGGCCTACTATATTGATCTTTCTTGCCATGGGAGAAGTGCTTAGCTTTGGGTTCAATCTTGCGGTGTCCTTACCCAGTGACAGGAAGGGTTGCAAGGCACGTATTGTATTGTTGCCATCAAGGATAACAAGATGGGGTTTATAACATATTGCTTGAGTTTATCCCTCTACATCATGTCATCTTGCTTAATGCGTTACTCTGTTCTTATGAACTTAATACTCTAGATGCAGGCATGAGTCGGTCGATGTGTGGAGTAATAGTAGTAGATGCAGGCAGGAGTCAGTCTACTTGTTATGGACGTGATGCCTATATACATGATCATGCCTAGATAATCTCATAACTATGCGCTTTTATATCAATTGCTTGACAGTAATTTGTTCACCCACCGTAATACTTATGCTATTTTGAGAGAAGCCTCTAGTGAAACCTATGGCCCCCAGGTCTATCTCTTATCATATTTGCTTTCAATCTACATTTACTTGCATCTTTATCTTTTGCATCTATATTATAAATTACCAAAAATATATTTATCTTACCATACTATCTTTATTAGATCTCACTTTTGCAAGTGGCCTTGACGGGATTGACAACCCCTTTATCGCGTTGGTTGCGAGTTCTCAGTTTGTTTGTGTAGGTGCGTGGGACTTTTAAGGAGCCTTCTACTGGATTGATACCTTGGTTCTCAAAAAATGAGGAAAATACTTACGCTACTATTGCTGCATCACCCTCTCCTCCTCGAGGAAAACCAACGCAAGCTCAAGACGTAGCAAGAAGGATTTCTAGCGCCGTTGCCAGGGAGGTCTTCACTCAAGTCAAGACATACCAAGTACCCATCACAAACCCATCTCCCTCGAATTTACATTATTTTCCATTTTCCTCTCGTTTTCCTCTCCCCCACTTCACCCTTGCCGTTTTATTCGCCCTCTCTTTCCCAATCTCCTCCTCTCTTTTTTGCTTGTCGTTTTTCTGTTTGCTTGTGTGTTGGATTACTTGTTGCCATGGCGCAAGATAATACCAAATTGTGTGATTTCTCGAATACCAATAATAATGATTTCCTTAGTGCTCCGATTGCTTCTCTTAATGATGTTGAGTCTTGTGAAATCAATACTGCTTTGCTGAATCTTGTTATGAAAGATCAATTCGCCGGCCTTCCTAGTGAAGATGCCTCTACCCATCTAAACAACTTTGTTGATTTGTGTGATATGAAAAAGAAGCAAGATACGGATAACAATATTGTCAAATTGAAGTTATTTCTGTTTTCACTTAGAGATCGTGCTAAAGTTTGGTTTTTGTCTTTGCCTAAAAATAGTATTGATTCTTGGAACAAGTGCAAACATGCTTTTATCTCTAAGTATTTTCCTCCCGCTAAGATCATCACTCTTAGGAATGATATTATGAATTTTAAACAACTTGATCATGAGCATGTTGCCCAATCTTGGGAAAGAATGAAATTGATGCTTCGCAATTGCCCTACTCATGGTTTGAATTTATGGATGATCATACAAAATTTTATGCCGGTTTGAACTTTGCTTCTAGAAATCTCTTAGATTCAGCCGCGGGAGGCACGTTTATGGAAATCACGTTAGGAGATGCTACAAAACTTCTTGATAATATTATGGCTAATTATTCTCAATGGCACACCGAAAGATCTTCTAGTAAAAAAGTGCATGCTATAGAAGAAATCAATGTTTTGAGTGGAAAGATGGATGAACTTATGAAATTGTTTTCTACTAAAAATACTCCTCTTTATCCCAATGATATGCCTTTGTCTTCTTTGATTGAGAATAATAATGAATCTATGGATGTGAATTTTGTTGGTAGGAATAGTTTTGGAAACAATGCTTATAGAGGAAACTTTAATGCTAGACCGTTCCCTAGTAATTCCTCTAATATTTATGGAAATTCCTACAATAATGCTTATGGTAATTTTAATAAGATGCCCTCTAATTTTAGAATAGTGTGAAAGAATTTATGATTTCTCAAAAGAATTTTAATGCTTTGCTTGAAGAAAAATTGCTCAAAGTTGATGATTTGGCTAGGAACATTGATAGACTTTCGCTTGATATTGATTCTCTTAAACTTAGACCTTCTCCTCCTAAGCATGATATCAATGAGTCTCTCAAAGTAATGAGAATTTCCATTGATGAGTGTAAGGAAAGAACCGCCAGATTGCGAGCTAAGAAAGATAGCTTTATAAAAGCGTGTTCTTCTAGTTTCCATGAAAATAATGATGAGGATCTTAAAGTTATTGATGTGTCTCCTATTAGATCTATGTTTTTCAATATGAATTTTGATGATTATGGGACTGATGATGAATCAACTTTCCCTAGAAGGCGTCCCAAGAATTCGGAGTCTTTAGATCTTAATGCTAAATTTGGTAAAAGTGAGATTGGAGAGTCCTCAACTTCTAATAACATTGAACCTACTATCTCATATTTCAAGGAATTTGATTACGATAATTTCTCTTTAAAAGGTTGTATTTCCTTGTTGCAATCCGTTGTTAATTCTCCTCATGCTTATAGTCAAAATAAAGCTTTTACCAAACATATCGTTGATGCCTTGATGCAATCTTATGATGAAAAACTTAATTTGGAAGTTTCTATACCTAGAAAACTTAATGATGAGTGGGAACCTACTATAAAGATTAGAATTAAAGATTATGAGTGTTTTTCTTTGTGTGATTTGGGTGCTAGTGTTTCCACGATTCCGAAAACTTTATGTGATATTCTAGGTTTCCATGATCTTGATGATTGCTCTTTAAATTTGCACCTTGCGGATTCCACCATTAAAAAGCCAATGGGAAGGATCAATGATGTTCTTATTGTTGCAAATAGAAATTGGGTGCCCGTGGATTTTATCGTTCTTGATATAGATTGCAATCTTTCTTGCCCTATTATTCTTGGTAGACCTTTCCTTAGAATGATTGGTGTGATTATTGATATGAAGGAAGGGAATATTAGATTCCAATTTCCATTAAAGAAAGGCATGGAGCACTTTCCAAGAAAGAAAGTCAAATTACCTTATGAATCTATCATACGGGCTACTTATGAATTTAGTGTCAAAGATGGCACTCTTTAGATCTATCTTTGCTTTTATGCCTAGCTAGGGCGTTAAATGATAGCGCTAGTTGGGAGGCAACCCAATTTTCTTTATGTTTTTTGTTTTTGCTCCTGTTTAGTAATAAATCTTGAATCTACCTTCTGTTTAGATGTGTTTTTATCTTTTAATTAGTGTTTGTGCCAAGTACAACCTATAGGATAACCTACGATGATAGTTGATTTGATTCTGCTGAAAAATAGAAACTTTGCGCGCATGAATATAATTTTGTTAAATCACAGGAACGTGATTTTGCGTTGATTATTTTTTCTGCTGTTCAATAAACAAATTGTACAGTACTTCCTATTTTTTTAGGATTTTTAGAGTTCCAGAAGTTTGCGTTAGTTACAGATTGCTACAGACTGTTCTGTTTTTGACAGATTATGTGTTTCGTGTGTTGTTTGCTTATTTCAATGCATCTATGGCTAGTAAATTAGTTTATAAACCATAAAGAAGTTGGAATACAGTAGGTTTAACACAAAAATAAATTAATAATGAGCTCATTACAGTACCTTACGTGGTGATTTTGTTTTCTTTCACTAACGGAGCTTATAAGATTTCCTGTTGAGTTTTGTGTTGTGAAGTTTTCAAGTTTTGGGTAAAGCTTTTATGGACTATGGAATAAGGAGTGGCAAGAGACTAAGCTTGGGGATGACCATTGAACCCTAAGATATTCAAGAATAGCCAAAAGCCTAAGCTTGGGGATGCCCCGGGAAGGCATACCCTCTTTCGTCTTCGTTTATTGGTAACTTTACTTGGAGCTATATTTTTATTCGCCACATGATATGTGTTTTGCTTCGAGCGTCGTGTATTATATTAGTCTTTGCTTTTTAGTTTACCACAATCATCCTTGCTGTACACACCTTTTGGGGGAAACCTATTTGATTAGAATTTGCTAGAATACTCTATGTGCTTCACTTATATCTTTTGAGCTTGATAGTTTTTGCTCTAGTGCTTCACTTATATCTTTTAGAGAACGGTGGTGTATTAATTTTGAAGAAATTTCTAGTCTCTCATGCCTCACTTATATCTTTTTGAGAGTCTTTTAGAACAGCATGATATTTGCTATGGTTACAAAGTTGGTGCTAGAATGATGGGCATCCAAGTTGGGTATAATAAAAACTATCATAGAAAAAGAATTGGATGCTATGATCAATTTGATGCTTGATAATTGTTTTGAGATATAAAGGTAGTAATGTTAGGGTCATGCTAGTGGGTAATTATGAAATTGAGAAATACTTTTGTTGAAGTTGGCAAGTCCCGTAGCACGCACATATGGTAAAAGTTGTGTGACAAATTTGTTGCATGAGGTGCTCTTTTGATTGTCTTCCTTATGAGTGGCAGTCGGGGATGAGCGATGGTCTTTTCCTACCAATCTATCCCTCTTGGGGCATGCATAGTAGTACTTTGCTTCGAGGGCTAAGTAGACTTTTGCAATAAGTATATGAGTTCTTTTTGACTAATGTGAGTCCATGGATATATGCACACTCATCCTTCCACTTTGCTAGCCTTTATTATTACCGCGCAACTTTCGCTGGTATCATGAACCCCTTATTTACCTTCCTCAAAACATCCACCATACCTATCTATTATGGCATCCATAGCCATTCCGAGATATATTGCCATGAAACTTTCCACCGTTCCGTTTATTACGACACATTCCATCATTGTCATATTGCTCTTTGCATGATCATGTAGTTGACATCGTATTTGTGGCAAGGTCACTTTCATAATTTTCATACATGTCGCTCTTGATTCATTGCATATCCCGGTACACCACCGGAGGCATTCATATAGAGTCATATCTTGTTCTAGCTTTGAGTTGTAATTCTTGAGTTGTAAATCCATAAAAGTGTGATGATCTTCATTATTAGAGGATTGTCCTAGTGAGGAAAGGATGATGAAGGCTATGATTCCCCCACAAGTCGGGATGAGACTTCGGACTCTACAAAAAAAGGCCAAAAAGAAAAAAAAAGGCCAAAGAAAAAAAAGAAAGAGAAAAAAATAGAAAAATAAAATGAGAGAAAAAGAGAGAAGGGACAATGCTACTATCTCTTTTTCCACACTTGTGCTTCAAAGTAGCACCATGATCTTCATGATAGAGAGTCCCCTAGGTTGTCACTTTCATATACTAAGTGGGAATTTTTCATTATAGAACTTGGCTTGTATATTCCAATGATGGGCTTCTTCAAAATGCCCTAGGTCTTCATGAGCGAGCAAGTTGGATGCACACCCACTTAGTTTCTTTTGTTGAGCTTTCATATATTTATAGCTCTAGTGCATCCGTTGCATGCCAATCCCTACTCACTCACATTGATATCTATTAATGGGCATCTCCATATAGCCCGTTAATACGCCTAGTTGATGTGAGACTATCTTCTCCCTTTTTGTCCTCACAACCACCACCATATACCACCATAGTGCTATGTCCATGGCTTGCGCTCATGTATTGTGTAAGAGTTGAAAAAGCTGAAGCGCGTTAAGAAGTATGAAACAATTGCTCAGCTCGTCATCGGGGTTGTGCATGATGGGAGTATTTTGTGCAATGAAAATGAAGCATGGCCTAACTATATGATTTTGTAGGGATAAGCTTTCTTTGGCTATGTTATTTTGATAGGACATGATTATTTGTTAGTATGCTTTGAAGCATTATTATTTTTATGTTTTATAAGCTTTTATTTTGAATCATTTGGATCTGAACATTCATGCCACAATAAAGAAAATTACATTGAGAATTATGCTAGGTAGCATTCCACATCAAAAATTTCTTTTTATCAT
The DNA here is from genome assembly GCF_018294505.1 of Triticum aestivum. NCBI lineage: Eukaryota > Viridiplantae > Streptophyta > Magnoliopsida > Poales > Poaceae > Triticum > Triticum aestivum. Next base: position 256,776,785 of record NC_057798.1, on the reverse strand, counting down.
TTACCTACTCGAGGACGAGCAGGAATTAAGCTTGGGGATGCATGATATGTCTCCAACGTATCTATAATTTTTGATTGTTCCATGCTATTATATTACCCCTTTTGGATGTTTATGGGCTTTATTTTACACATTTATATCATTTTTAGGACTAACCTACTAACCGGAGGCCCAGCCCATATTGCTGTTTTTTTGCCTATTTCAGTATTTTGAAGAAAAGGAATATCAAACGGAGTCCAAACGGAATGAAACCTTCGGGAGCGTGATTTTTGGAACGAACGTGATCCAGAGGACTTGGAGTGCAAGCCAAGAAGCTGCCGAGGCTCCCACGAGATAGGAGGGCGCCCCCCCTGTAGGGCGCGCCCCCCTATCTCATGGGCCCCTCGGGCGGCCACCCACGTACTTCTTCCTCCTATATATCCCTCCGTACCCCGAAAGCATCCAGGAGCACCACGAAACACAATTTCCACCACCGTAACCTTCTGTATCCGCGAGATCTCATCTTGGAGCCTTCGCCAGCACTCTGCCAGAGGGGGAATCAACTACGGAGGGCTTCTATATCAACATCCTTGCCCCTCCGTTGAGTTGTGAGTAGTTTACCACAGACCTACGGGTCCATAGTTATTAGCTAGATGGCCTTTTCTCTCTTTTTGGATCTCAATACAATGTTCTCCCCCTCTCTTGTGGAGATCTATTCGATGTAAACTCTTTTTGTGGTGTGTTTCTCGAGATCCGATGAATTGTGGGTTTATGATCAAGTTTATCTATGAATAATATTTGAATCTTCTTTGAATTCTTTTATGTATGATTGAGTTATCTTTGCAAGTCTCTTCGAATTATCAGTTTGGTTTGGCCTACTAGATTGATCTTTCTTGCCATGGGAGAAGTGCTTAGCTTTGGGTTCAATCTTGCGGTGTCCTTACCCAGTGACAGAAAGGGTTGCAAGGCACGTATTGTATTGTTGCCATCGGGGATAACAAGATGGGGTTTATAACATATTGCTTGAGTTTATCCCTCTACATCATGTCATCTTGCTTAATGCGTTACTCTGTTCTTATGAACTTAATACTCTAGATGTAGGCAAGAGTCGGTCGATGTGTGGAGTAATAGTAGTAGATGAAGGCAGGAGTCGGTCTACTTGTTATGGACGTGATGCCTATATACATGATCATGCCTAGATAATCTCATAACTATGCGCTTTTCTATCAATTGCTCGATAGTAATTTGTTCACCCACCGTAATACTTATGCTATTTGGAGAGAAGCCTCTAGTGAAACCTATGGCCTCATATTTGCTTTCAATCTACTTTTATTTGCATCTTTACCTTTTGCATCTATATTATAAAATACCAAAAATATATTTATCTTATCATACTATCTTTATTAGATCTCACTTTTGCAAGTGGCCGTGAAGGGATTGACAACCCCTTTATCACGTTGGTTGCGAGTTCTCAGTTTGTTTGTGTAGGTGTGTCGGACTTTTGTGGAGCCTCCTACTGGATTGATACCTTGGTTCTCAAAAACTGAGGGAAATACTTACGCTACTATTGCTGCATCACCCTCTCCTCTTCGAGGAAAACCAACACAAGCTCAAGATGTAGCAGTTGGCCTCCTGTCTCTCCCCCTCCCCTCACGGCTGGTGAAGGAGGCATCCGGATCCCGTCGCACCAGGAAGGGGAGGAGGTGCAGCGTTCACTCTATTGCCTTCGGCGAGGGAGGCAATCCACTGCCAGCTGTGTTGTTCTCTTTCACCCAACGCTGTGCGGGAGGGCCACCGACCCCTTCTTCCTTGCTGTCGTACATAGTGTGGGCAGATCTGGTCTCCCGCTGCACGCCTTGCCACATCCCAACGACCCTAAGGTATAAGTTTCTCTGAAACCGTCGTTGCTCTAGCTGCATGTGGATCTTTTTTGATCTGTAGTCGAATCTAGGTCTTGGTTCAAAGAGGAAAGAAGGGTGCGGTGGGCTGGAGCATGGATCCAGGATGTGGTTCAATGAGGAAAGGAGGGACGGAAAGTAGTATAGACTGGCTATCCAGCCGTTTTGTTGGTCGAAAAGGAAAAAAGGGGGTAACCCAGTACACACATCTATAAGGAACCGATCTCTTTGTTGAAAAGGGAAAGAAATTGGGGGGGTCGGGTAGTTTGTGCAGGACTAGATTTGCTGCCCTCACATAGGAAAAAGGTTCAAAGATAACAAATATGGGACCAACGCAGATATGCTGCATGGCTACATACTCTGCATCACCCATTTATACGTGTGGACGCACATGGTCTTGGCATGTCCCATACAACTATTTTGTTGTTCTTAATCTAAGAATGCATCAGAAAAATTGAAGCAATGCCACTATTAAAAGTAAATTACATTTTTTAATGAATGTTGTTTTAAGAAATGTCTCTGTTAATATGAATCAATGCAACCATTTTAGAATGCTACTATCCTACTTTGTTTTCCATCAAGATAAGTTAGATGCTTCTTTCTTTCACCGTTTGTTTCATCCTCCTTTATCGGCAAGTAATTGTTTCTTTTTTGCCTCTGTTAAAACATGGGTATCTATTCAACTTGTTGCTATTGCGACACTTTGCTCCTCTACACGAAACACTTTGCTTGATTTCAGTGCAACTGCATCAAATGAGATTGGATTTCCTATTCGTGTTGGCAGATTCATAGGTGATCTTGTGTGCGTCATGACAGGTTGGTACTTGCCTTCATCCACATGATCGTGCAGTGTGTTTTGAGATGATGTGCTACTTGTATTGGTACTGTTTTAAATAAATGTTGAATTGAAGCTATTGTATTGCTACCTTTTCCCATTAAATAGTGAACAAAAATGGCACCAACCTAGAAATGATGCTTGTTGCTTTGTTACAACAAACTCTGCATCACCCCCTTTATAAGTAGATGGAAGCACATGGTGTTGTTGCGCCCACTCTCCCCTGGAACTGTTTATGCTTTTTGTTAATCTAATGCCGCTTGTAAAATTAAGCAATGCCACTCTTAGAATTAACTACTGAATCTTATTTCAAAACTGCAACACTTGTTAGGGATTGGCGGGATTACCATTTTTGTGGCCGCATGTTTCATCCTCCTTTATTAGCTAGTAACTGATTCTTTTTTTGCCTCTATTTAAACAGGGATATCTATGCAACTTGTTGCTATTGCGACATTTTGCTTCGCTACGTGAAACACTTTGCTTGATTTCAGTGCAAGTGCGCAAAACGAGATTGGATTTCCTATTCGTGTTGGTAGATTCGTATTTTATGATGGTGGTCTCATGAAAGGTCAGCACATGCCTTCATCCACATGATTGTACAGTGTGCTTTGAGATGTTGTGCTACTTGTATTGGTACTATTTTAAATAAATGTTGAATTGAAGCTATTGTATTGCTGTCTTTTCCCATTAAGTAGTGAACAAAAATGGGACCAACCCAGACATGATGCTTGTTGCTTTGTTACAACAAACTATGCATCACCCCCTTTATAAGTAGATGGAAGCACATATTGTTGTTGCGCCCACTCTCCCCTGGAACTGTTTATGCTTTTCGTTAATCTAATGCCTCTGGTAAAATTAAGCAATGCCACTCTCAGAATTAACTACTGAATCTTATTTCGAAACTGCAACACTTGTTAGGGCTTGGTGGGATTACCATTTTTGTGGCCGCATGTTTCATCCTCCTTTATTAGCCAGTAATTGATTCCTTTTTTGCCTCTGTTTAAACAGGGATATCTATTCAACTTGTTGCTATTGCGACATTTTGCTTCGGTACGTGAAACACTTATGTTTTAAGAGTGTTTTCTGCAGTTCAACTTGAATGTCACACCGGCGACTTTGCTTAATTTTGGTGGAACTGCACAAAAGGAGATCGAGATTTCATATATGTGTTGGGATATGTGTCCAATCTTCCTCTCGATCTATTTCAAATCTTGGTCAAGAAAGGTCAGTACCGACTTTCATCCACATGATGCTGAAGTGTGCTTTGAGATGTTGTGCTACTTGTATTGGTACTGTTTTGGATAAATGTTGAATTGAAGCCATTGAACTGTTGTCTTTTACCATTAAGTGAGCAAAAATTGTTCCAACCCAGACATGATGCTTGTTTCTTTGTTACAACAAAACTCTGCATCACCCCGTTTATAAGTAGATGGAAGCACATGTTGTTGTTGCGCCCACTCTCCCTGGAACTGTTTATGCTTTTTGTTAATCTAATGTCGCTGGTAAAATTAAGCAATGCCACTCTCAGAATTAATTAACTATTGAATCTTAGTTCAAAACTGCAACACTTGTTAGGGATTGGTGGGATTACCATTTTTGTGGCTGCATGTTTCATCCTCCTTTATTGGCCAGTAATTGATTCCTTTTTTGCCTCTATTAAAATGAATCAGTCACATTGTTTTAGGAATGGTACTATCCTGCTTTGTAGTTCTTTCTACATGTTTAACCAAGGTATTGTTAAGATAATGTCTCTGTTAAAATGAATTAGTCGCATTGTTTTAGGAATGGTACTTTTCTGCTTTGTCGTTCTTTATACATGTTGAAACAAGGCATTGTTAAGATAATGTCTCAGTCAATATGAATGAATCACACTGATGGAGTGCTTTGTTTCCCATTAAGATAAGGTAGATCAGTAGATGCTTTTCTTGTGGGAGTACAAGTCATCAACCATTATTTCTCAGTAATTGTTTCCCTTATACCTATTGTTGCTTACAGGGATATCAAAATTAAAGCTCGGCTTTATTCCGACTTTGATTTTAGTTGAACTGCACAAAAGGAGCCAATGTGTCCAAGGCAAACTGCTGCATTACTGGGTCCAGTTGGTCATTCCACTTTGCAGAAAGAAGTAGCCACTGTTTGCGCTACATTACAGATGGAATGACCAAGAAGCTTTACAGAGTATTAGTAGACGCTGGTGACATGACTAGTCTGCAGAGAGCATAGGCAACTCTACAACACGTGGAGTGCACTGGTCAAAAAGTGCCCAAACAAGTACAAGAAGCCACGACAGGACTCCATGATCATAGGCATTACATATTTTGAATGGGAAAGCTTGTCAAAGTTTAATCATTGATGCTAGCAAGAAGACGTTAGTTTAATATATTGGAACTGGAAAACCTTGTCGAAATTTGCTCATTGATGTTGGCCAGAAGACATGCATTTGATATTTTTGAGTGGGACACCCTTTGCTGTGAGCAGCGTCGATCGTTTTTTTCCTATTCCTGTGTTCATTTTAGAAGTAAATAGTTACTCTGCTGAGATATTCCTGTGTTAAGAGTTTGTTCTGAATATTGTCTATGTAATGCCAGGCCTTGTGTTTGATTGCAAAGTTGAGCTTTGAATGTTGTGGCATGCGGCATCACGAGCTGTTCACCGTACCTCCTGTGAATAATGCTTTGTATTGTTTTGCATGTGGATCTAATGCCAGTGATTTGCTTGTTAAGAAGATCATCCTCTTCTATTGTTTCCGTGCTTAAGAAGTTCATCTTCTTATGTTTCATTCATAGCCTATACGACAAGTCGGGTAGGTTAGACGTGAAACCATATGATCTTCTGAACAACTCATCATCTTAGGCCGTGATTGGATCGTTGTTTTCCTACCAAAACCGCTTGTAAAACTGACGCTTGTAAATAAAAGCAGATGGTCTCGGGCGAAGCGCTTGGTTGGTCGATTTTGACTAGTAAAATATACACTGGTCTCTCAAATTACACGTGTAACCCACCGGTTTTACTTACAGACCTCGGGCCCTCGGTTTCATTACGCCTGTATTTTACCCATTGTTTCCGATGACGAGTAAATTACACTTGTATGTTAATACATGTGTGAAATAAACCAGAGCTCCCAAGCGTGGCCTTACCGTTTCATGCCATCTTAGTCTCTCGAAGGTGCTCATAGGTGTCTAATGATCCTGGCTTCCTGAATGAGCAGCGGGCGTTGTATCAGACCATCCGTAGGGCCCGCGAGGCCCTCTCTGTCGTACTTCGACTTGTTGCACTCGCCGTGGCGCCGAGCATTGTTAACATCGTCAATGAACATGAGGATTCAGGAGATGACTTTATTTGGACTGGATGACAGTAGGGACCCATTAGGACCATAGTCGTATGTACACAAGTGCCTCCTTATTATGTACAACTATATTTTTTTTGCTTCCTCCTGGTTTCCTGACATCACGGTCCCACACCATTGTCAACCTATGTAGTCAATATAAACAAGAGAATTGCACAAGGTGGGGCCGACAGCTAGGACCAAGCAGCTCGAGCAGTATTTATATTTTTGAGGCGTGAGCACTACAGAGTTTTTCTGGGCAATGATTTAGTTGTTGTTTAGAGAAGAGCAGGGTATTAACTGGGCGGGTTGTGGCCCGTCTAGCCCAGGCCAGATATCCAGCCCAGATATTAATTTTTTCAAGATGAAAATGGCTAGCCCAGCGATATGTTTTTTTGAGGAATAACCAGGCAAGGCCAACTTGTTATTCTCCACCCCGCTGGGCTGTAAATCTTTCCTAGGAGGGATCATTAGGCTTAACAGGAAAATGGGCTTTAAAAAATAATAAATGGGATGTAATTATAAAAACTGGGCAGTAACTATAAAAAATGCACCAAACACGAAATTGGTTTATCAAATATTATTTATGGATTTTGAAACTCTTAATTTTTAATTGTTGCGCGTGCAATGTTTCGTCGGATTTTTATGTAACACAAATTTATATTTAATGTGACTAGAAATTTCGGGATAAAAATATTTTGAAGCCCATCAAATTGTGAGAAATTTTATTGAATTCTGTCTTGAACGGTTGGTTGAAATTATTAATTGTTGTCCTAGCTAGAAAATGGGATATACTTTTAACAAACTGTAAATGGGTTGTAGTAAATTCCATTAGAATTTAAAAATGGGTTGTACATTCTTACAAATCGCAAATGGGCTATAAGTTCTCTGCCACACACTTGTGGGCCTACTAAGTTGATGCGTCCCCTAAAAAAATTAGTTGACGTGTATGCAAGGCTTTGTCAACTTATTATAGTCAACACATGGTTCTAGCAGCAGTGGCCGTCGGATGTCTGTCCAACGGATGTCGTGCTTCTTCTTCAATCTCGGATATTCTAGCTTTGGACGCCCAAAAAATGATTCCTCCCCCTAACATCTATGGGCCTACTAAGTTGGCGCGTACTGTCGGTGTCAAAACCGGCGGATCTCGGGTAGGGGGTCCCGATCTGTGCGTCTTAGGCTGATGGTAACAGGAAGCAAGGGACACAATGTTTACCCAGGTTTGGGCCCTCTTGATGGAGGTAAAACCCTACTTCCTACTTGATTGATATTGATGATATGAGTAGTACAAGAGTAGATCTACCACGAGATCGTAGAGGCTAAACCCTAGAAGCTAGCCTATGATGATTATGATTGTGATCGGCCTTCTAAGGACCAACCTCTCCGGTTTATATAGACACCGGAGAGGGCTAGGGTTTACATGGAGTCGGTTACAAGGAAGGAAATATAATATCCGGATCGCCAAGCTTGTCTTCCACGCAAAGGAGAGTCCCATCCGTACACGGGACGGAGTCTTGAGTCTTGTATCTTGACGCTCCGATAGTCCGGACGATGTATATAGTCCGGAAGTCTGGATACCCCCTAATCCAGGACTCCCTCAGTAGCCCCTGAACCAGGCTTCAATGACGATGAGTCCGGCGCGCAGTCTTGTCTTCGGCATTGCAAGGCGGGTTCCATCTCCGAATACTCCAAAGTACCTATTATGACGAATAGTGTCTGGCTTCCCATCAATGTTGTACTCCTCGGCTTCTGTACCTCAATAATGACCATATCCATGTGTCGAGCGAATGCGAGGAGCCGAGGCATTTTTGCCTTTGCCGCCCCCGATCCTTCGGGTTAACCGTCTATTTGAAGAGACGGGGATTCTCAGATCCAAACCTCACTCCCCCCCCCCCACGAGCGAGCATCCAACAGAGCGCTCCGGAAAAACCATTCCAACATGGCCGGTCATCGCAGCTCTTCTTCTCGCTCTCCTCGCTCCAAGCCGGGGGACTGGGAAGAGTGTTCAGTTCCTCATAGCCATCTGATAGAGTTAAAACCCAAGGGTTTCTCCCACCGGCATTCATGGTCCCCGTCCGAGCCGGAATAGCCACCTATAATGGCGGGGAACAAGCGGAGGGATCTCCTAATCCATCTCCAGAGGAGCGAATATGCCTCATTCTGCATCTTCTAAGAGGCGTCGGGTTTCCCATCCACCCATTCCTTCGCGGGCTCCTGGAGTTTTACGGCCTCCAGTTGCACAACTTCACCCCTGCCTCCGTGCTACATATAGCAGGATACGCTGCCCTTTGCGAGCTATTTCTAGGCTGCGAGGCTCACTTCGGGTTATGGAAGAAGTTGTTCTGCCTTGTCCCTCGCAACCAGGGAGAATCCCTATGTCAAGTGGGCGGGGCCGAAGTATGGCGCATTGCCGATACAGGATACCTATCCGGCACTCCCAAGAAGGCACCAGAGAACTGGCCTTCGGAGTGGTTTTACGTTGATGACGTTCCCCTTCTAGATCCAGTCCGGACAGGTCTCCCCAAGTTCAGTAACGCCCCGCCGAGGGCACGTCTAAGCTGGCGCCCCCGAGGCCCCCGAGAGGAGGATACCAGGGAAATACACTTCCTGATGAGCAGGATAAAGTTACTGGCAAAATCCGGACTGACGATAGTCGAGGTTATGGCAATATGCATAATGCGGGGAGTGCAACTGCTTCAATATCGGGGGAAGCCCATGTGGCACTACAACGGGGAAGATGATGCCACCCGCTGTGGTCGTAAGGGTCCGGACTCCGCCACTGCCCTGGCAAGGATATTGTCCGACTTATACAAAGGAGAAGAGGAAGAATTCCTTCACATTAAACCGCGGGATGGATTCTCTATGTACAACCCCCCAAACTGGGTAAGTTGTCATTCCTTTCCCTGCTTCACTTATTGTGGCATTCTTCACTAAGATTATCTGCCCTGATATTTCCGAGCAGGAACTGAGGAGGGCCGTAGAAGGAATCTCCAGCCCTTCCCCGCAGCCAGAGGACCCCGAAAGGGCCCTCGATCCAGGATTCGAAGAAGATCCGGATATTACCCTGGAGCTTGTCAACGGGATGTTTTATCAGGCGAGCTGCGACGGCGCCTCAGTGTCTATTATTGCCGACTATCCCGGACTGCTACCTACGTCGCGTGTAAGCCAAGCCGAAAACTCTATCCTTCGAAGAGGATTCCTTTCTGATGTCATGCCTTACCCCTGAAGTGTCGTGTTTTTGTAGAGACGACGGTCGGAGCGTGGGGCCGAGCCCCTAGGGACCTATCGGCAAAGGGCGTCTGGATCGGGCAGGCTCAAGAAGAAGGCGGCTAGGGTCGAAACACCACTATAGAGGTAAGGCAAAAACCCATCCTGCGATTATTGTATTTGAAGTGTAAAAGCGCCCTTCGTGTCCTGGCAGGAAGAGGAATGGCCGGACTATATCCGAGGATCCTGCCAATCACGCCTCCACCAGCCGGATTCCAGAACCGGCTTCGAGAGAGGAGGCGGACGTGGGGCCGATGCCGCATAGTTCTCCGACAAAGGACGCAGATATGCTCCCTGCCACGAATTCCAAAGTAGAGAGCGCCATGAATCACCGGCGCCGACGGGCCATACTTCACACCAACATCTTTTCCGAAGAGGCATTTAATGCTTTCAATTCGGGAGACGCATACATTCGAGCGACGGACCAGTATACCAAAGATATACGGGTAAGAAAATTTGATAAGCATGTATAGCAGTAGCCCCTGAGACTTGAAACGGTTGGAACAACTGTTTTAAGGATCAATTTATGCACAGGTCCTTGTAGATAAGAATGAGCAATTATCTCGGGAGCTGGAGGAGTGCAAGGCCCAGCTGAGGGCCACGGTTGCCAAGTTAGAGGAATCCCAGAAGGCCTCATCTGGTAACATTTGTCTCAATTGTACGAAGATGCACCCGTTAGTAAGTGGCTGGTATGACTAGTCTAACAGAAAATTCCGCAGACAATCCCGAGGTGAATCCGGAGGGCGTAAGAGATGACGAGTCACATCTCAAAAGGCAGCTAAAGGCTGGCGAGCGCGTTCTTACGCAAGTTAGGCAGGAGAAGAACAATCTTCAAGATGCCAATGTCCGGCTGGATGTGGAATTAAAAGACGTCCGCGCTCAGCTGGCGAACTCCGTGAAGGAGAACAAAAGGCTTTGACGCGTCATTTATGGTAAGTGCCTAGACGAACTGTAGTACAGCTCGGCGTGGAAGCATATTGAAAGAATTTTGCAAGTAGGAATGTTAACGGGCCGCCCTAAGGAGGAGATGCCCTCATCTACAGGAGATTTACTACAAGACCTCTCACAACTGCACGAGTGAGCTCGGCAGGTGATGCAGGGCGTTGCTCAGGCCTTGTGGCCATCAAGCTTCCTGCCGAATGGCATGGGGGAGCTTGTGGACATGCTTCAAGGAGCACGGCGGCGCTTCCGATTGTGGAAGATGTCAGCCTGCCAGCAAGGTGCAAGAGAAGCCTGGGCTATGGTGAAGACGCGCTACACAAAGCTGGACCCGAACCATATGGCCGAAGTCGGACCGGCGGTGCCAGATGGGCAAGAAATTCCCGTGAGTCTGGTGTATGACCAGGTAGCGTTAGCCGCAAAGTATTCTCAAAGGGATTGTAAGCTAGATAGCCTGTTGGATAGTATAAAGGAGGAATATAGTCAGTCCAGGTGATTGTGTAATTCAATGGACATAAGTAGTCCCTAGCCGGATTAAAATCATTTGTCATGGCGGACCTTTTCGCTTCAGCCCCCTAATCTTACAGTCAGGGGTGTGTCCGAATACCCGCTCAGTTATACAGAACCGGGGTATGCGTGGAAACCAGGCGTAGGGGTCACAAGTGCTTGAACAGACAAGTACCCAACTAGTTATGTTATATTACATGGATAGTAAGAGACATCTTCCAGGGAGAATAGTTCCGTTAGGGGTTCCTTTCCCTGGGTATGTATGCGACGATGCACATGTCCGGACTGCGAACAAGGACGCAGGATACAAAACTTCTGGGGATTTACGTTGTAATAAACGAATACATCTTTTGTTCACCGACCGAATATTCTCTTAAGGACGCTGGCTTTCAGCTTCACCCAGTCTGAGGTACACATCCGGCTGAACCGGCAGTAACAATCGCAGAGGTGCTCCCCTTATGCCCTAGCCGAATTAACAGGAACATAGGGCATAAACACAAGAGCCAGGAAGCCCAGCTTGGCCACATCTTAAGTCATATCGATGCATATAATGGTGAAGAAAAGGCACATATGGAAAAAGGAACGCATATGTGATGGGCGAAAATCCATTAGAGTAATTATTTTTAGCTTTCGTATAGGAAGCCCCCAAGTATTGCTTACACACATAGTGCGGCCGGAGTGATCCGGGAGTCCGTACTGTATTAAGTACTTTCTGTGAAGAGGAAAAAAGGCTGAGAAAGGAAAAGGGAGGGAGCATAATGAAAAAGGAGGGGGTAAGGAGACAAACACTTAGTTCGGCGCTAGGCGTAGAATCTCCAGAGTCTGGCCGCGTTCCATGGGTTCGGCTCGAGTCTGTTATCAGATGCATTACGTAAGCAGTACGCTCCTCCGGTGAGAACTTTGTCAATGACGAAGGAACCTTCCCACTTGGGTTTGAGCTTGTCCTTCTTCTTCTCCGGTAGGCTTAGAACGAGCTTGCCAATATTATAAGTTTTGGCCCGCACTTCTCTGCTTTGGTACCATCAAGCCTGTTGCTGATAAAATGCGGAGCGGGCTTTTGTGATGTCGCGCTCCTCCTCCAGGGCATCCAAGTTATCATGCCGATCTAACTTGGCTTCCTTCTCTTCGTACATGCGTACGCGTAACGAATCATGTATTATGTCGCAGGGTAGTACTGCTTCCGCGCCGTACACCATGAAAATGGTGTATATCCGATGGTGCGATTCAGCGTGGTCCGCAGCCTCCAGAGTACGAAGTCGAGCTCTTCAACCCAGTGCGTGTCCGACTATGTCAAGGATCGCACTAGTCTGGGTTTGATGCCACTCATGATGAGACCATTTTCCCGTTCGACCTGGCTGTTTGTTTGGGGATGGTAGATGGAAGCGTAGTCGAGCTTAATGCCTATTTTGCTGCACCAAGTTTTCACTTCAACGGCTGTGAAGTTTGAGCCATTGTCAATGATGATGCTATGGGGGACGCTGTATCGGTGTACGACCCCGGATATGAAGTCTATTACTGGTCCGAATTCGGCCGTTTTGACTGGTTTGGCTTCTATCCATTTGGTAAACTTGTCCACCATGACCAATAAGTATTTTTTTCTTATGGCTTCCCCCTTTAGGAGGTCAGACCATATCCAGCCCCCAGACCGTGAAGGGCCAAGTTATGGGGATTGTTTGGAGAGCGGTAGGGGCATATGACTCTGATTGGCAAAGAGCTGGCACCCGACGCAATGTTGGACAAGGTCCTGTGCGTCTGCTCCGGCCGTCGACCAATAGAAGCCTATGCGGAAGGCCTTGCTGACTAGTGCTCGAGCCGCGGCGTGGTGCCTGCCCAGTCCGGAATGGATTTCAGCCAAGAGCTGCCGCCCTTGCTCTTCGAAGATGCACCTTTGGAGCACTCCGGTCGCACTTTTCTTATAGAGTTCCCCTTCATGGACTTTGTAAGCTTTAGAATGCCGAACGATGCAACATGCTTCATTTTGGTCTTCGGGGAGCTCCTGCCTGTTTAGGTAGGCCAAGAAAGGCTCAGTCCACGGGGCAATTACAGCCATGATTTCGTGGGTCGAAGATGTTATTTCGGTGGTAGAGCCTCCGATTATGTCTGATAGTCTGGAACCTGGGGTTGTATTCGGATCCGTGCCTGTATTGCCGGACTCCCCTTCCCATACCACGGATGGCTTGAACAGCCTTTCCAGGAATATGTTAGGTGGAACAAGGTCGCGTTTAGCACCGATGCGGGCGAGGAATCCGCCAATTGATTGTTTTCTCGAGCCACATGGTGGAATTCGAGCCCCTCGAACCGAGCTGACATTTTGAGGATGGCATTATGGTAGGCCGCCATTTTCGGATCCTTGGCATCAAAGTCTCCATTTATTTGTGATATTGCGAGGTTTGAATCCCCGTGCACTTCTAGGCGTTGAATGCCCATAGAGACTGCCATCCGAAGACCGTGCAACAGAGCCTCGTATTCGGCTGCATTGTTGGAGTCTGTGTATAATATTTCGAGGACGTACTAGACCATGTCTCTGATGGGAGACGTCAGGACTACACCTGCTCCCAATCCGGCCAGCATTTTAGAGCCGTCGAAGTGCATGATCTAGTTAGAGTACGCGCCGTACTCTTTAGGGAGTTCAACTTTTGTCCATTCGGCGACAAAGTCAGCTAGTACTTGCGACTTGATGGCCCACCATGGCTTGTATGTTATGTCGAACGGAAGGAGCTCGATGGCCCATTCAGCGATCCGGCCCGTAGTGTCTCGGTTATTTATTATGTCGTTGAGTGGTACTTCGGAGGCCACCGTAATCGAACACTCTTGAAAGTAGTGTCGTAGCTTCCGGGATGCCATGAAGACCACATATGCTATTTTTTTTATAGTGTGTGTATCGGGATTTGCATGGGGTGAGGACCGTGGATACGTAATAAACCTGCTTCTGGAGCAGGAATTTGTATCCGTCAACCTCTCGTTCGATGATGAGCACTGTGCTTACAACTTGATGTGTTGCAGCTATGTACATTAGCATAGGTTCGTTGATGTTTGGCGCTGTTAGGACTAGATTACTGGCCAATAAGGTCTTTATTTCGTCTAGTTCGGCCGCGACCGCATCCGTCCACACAAAGTGCTCGGTGCACCGAAGAAGGCGGTAAAGAGGTAATGCCTTTTCTCCTAACCTGGAGATAAAGCGGCTCAAAGCAGCCACGCATCCAGCTAGTTTCTGGATGTGCTTGAGGTCTGTTGGTATAGCCAACTGCGACAGAACTCGGATTTTTGCCGGATTCGCTTCAAAGCCTCTATTGGAAACAATGAAGCCCAGCAGTTTCCCAGAGGGGACGCCAAAAACGCATTTTTCCGGGTTCAGCTTGATGTCGTATGTTCGGAGGTTATCGAACGTAAGCCTCAAGTCATCTATTAGGGTTTCGACGTGTCTTGTTTTTATGACCATGTCGTCCACATATGCCTCCACTGTTTTGCCGATTTGCTTTTCCAGGCATGTTTGAATCATGCGTTGATAGGTTGCACCACATTTTTAAGCCCGAAAGGCATAGTGTTGAAGCAGAAAGGGCCATATGGCGTTATGAAAGCTGTTGCAGCTTGGTCGGACTCTGCCATTTTTATTTGATGGTATCCAGAGTATGCGTCGAGGAAACACAGCGAGTCGTGTCCTACTGTGGCGTCGATGATTTGATCGATGCGAGGGAGGGGAAAGGGATCCTTGGGGCAAGCCATGTTGAGGTCTTTGAAGTCGACGCATAGGCGCCAGGATTTGTCCTTCTTTGGTACCATTACCAGATTTGCCAGCCAATCCGGATGTTTGATATCTCTGATGAATCCGGCCTCGAGTAGCTTGGCTAGCTCTTCCCCCATGGCATGCCGTTTGGGCTCTGAAAACCGCCTTAGAGTCTACTTGACGGGTTTGTATCCTTTTAGTATACTGAGGTTGTGTTCGGCCAATCTGCGTGGGATGCCCGGCATGTCCGATGGGTGCTAGGCAAAAATGTCGCAATTCTCGCGTAAGAAGTTTCGCAGTGTGGCGTCCATCACGGGGCTCAACTGTGTCCTGATGGAAGCTGTCTTTGTGGGGTCCGTTGGATGGACTTGGAATTTGACTATCTCGTCTGCGGGTTTAAATGAGGTGTACTTGGGTCGCTTGTCGAGTATCACGTCATCCCTATCCATGGTGGCATGCAGTGTTGTTAATTCTTCTGCTGCTAGGGCTTCGGATAATGCTTCCAGGGCTAGTGTTGCGGTTTTGTTTTCGGCGCGAAGTGCGATGTCCGGATCACTAGCTAGAGTGATGATTCCATTGGGTCCGGGCATTTTAAGCTTCATGTACCCGTAATGGGGTATAGCTTGAAAGCTTGTAAACGCGTCCCGCCCTAGAAGGGTGTGGTATCCGCTGCTGAAAGGAGCCACTTGGAATGTCATTTCTTCGGACCTATAATTCTCCGGGGTGCCGAATACCACATCGAGTGTGATTTTTCCCGCACACCGCGCTTCTCGACTAGGGATAATTCCCCTGAAGGTTGTGCCGCTTTGTTCAATGCGGCTTTTATCAGTTTCCATCTTGTTGAGTGTTTCTTCATAGATCAAGTTTAATCCGCTTCCGACGTCCATTAGTACTTTAGTGAGCCGAAAGCCGTCCACGATTAGGCTAAGGACCAGAGCGGGCGGTACCCGAACGGTCTGGAATCAAGGTTCGTCACTGGCATTGAAAGTTATAGCAGTGTTGTTCCACGGATTTATTTTTGCCACATGGCAGATTTCAGCAGAGCTTCGATGAGCTCGCTTGCGCCTACTGTTTGAGGCGAAAGTCTCGAAGACTGTTAGTACCGTATGGTGTTCTTTGGCAGGATGTTGTTCTGCTTTATGGCTTACAAGAAGATCCTCGCCACTTTTTTCTACCTGCCGGAGTATCGAACATGCCCTAAGGCTATGGGTTGGTGTTGTGTCCGGCGTACTGTGGAGTTTACATGGCCCATTGAGCCATTCTTCCAATACGGTTCCATGCCCTGGGGTGGGCTTTGGCTTCTTGGGGATTGGATCGGCCGACTTGCGAGAGTTCGCCCGTTTAGCTCGAACAAAGGTTTTGGTGAGAGCCGGACTATCCCAAATTCTGTTTGGGTTTTCCAGGCGCTTTCCATCGCACAGTACTTCTGTACTATGGTTGCCAAGTCAGCAAAGTGTACTATGTCACGGCGAATTATGGAATTAAGGATTCCTTTGCTCGTGTAGTTTTTGCAGAAAAGTGAGACTGCGTCTCCTCACGACAGTCCTTGACCTTATTTAGCACAAGGAGGAATCTGGCCCAGTAGCGATGTACTGTCTCATGGAGCTCTTGTCTGAGATGGGAGAGATGGTTTAAGTACGGGCGAGTGTTTGTAGCCGAATCCGGATTCTGATTCGATCTAGCGCCCAGGGGCAGAAGAGCCTCTGATTTCGAAAGCTCGGGATCCGGGGTGCTGCCCAATTTTTTCGGCCCAATGCCCAATTCTAAGTCAATGGTCTGGGTCATGTCTTCCCTTGAGCGGGTGTCCGGCTCAGAGAGCTCGGTGATCCGGACATAATTTGTCCTCAAAATAGAGAAGTGATCCATATGTGGCTCCACTACTACCGCTATCTCGTGGGTGGCCGGCGGGGATTTAATGTCCCTTTGGTCGGGCTTAAGCCCGATCCGGTCATAGACTGTAGCGACTCCCAAAGCAGCGATGCGATCCAAGAGCTCATTACGGGAGGAGAGCTCTATCGGATCCATCTATTCGGCGAGTTCCGAATCGAGGTGAAGGTTATGCGTGATGACCCGAGAGGTCATCGTCGGTGCGACAGCTGATGGGGCAGCCATGATGAAGCCGCCAAGTCGGAGAGTTTGGCCTACAGCCAGCACTCCACCAAAGGTGATGTTGTCCTCGACAACGAGATGAGCCATCGAGCCTTGCAGCGACGACACAGAGGAACTCTCAATGAAAGCACCAATGTCGGTGTCAAAACCGGCGGATCTCGGGTAGGGGGTCCCGATCTGTGCGTCTTAGGCTGATGGTAACAGGAAGCAAGGGACACAATGTTTACCCAGGTTCGGGCCCTCTTGATGGAGGTAAAACCCTACTTCCTGCTTGATTGATATTGATGATATGAGTAGTACAAGAGTAGATCTACCACGAGATCGTAGAGGCCAAACCCTAGAAGCTAGCCTATGATGATTATGATTGTGATCGGCCTTCTAAGGACCAACCTCTCCAGTTTATATAGACACCGGAGAGGGCTAGGGTTTACATGGAGTCGGTTACAAGGAAGGAAATATAATATCCGGATCGCCAAGCTTGTCTTCCACGCAAAGGAGAGTCCCATTCAGACACGGGACAGAGTCTTGAGTCTTGTATCTTCACGCTCCGATAGTACGGACGATGTATATAGTCTGGCAGTCCGGATACCCCCTAATCCAGGACTCCCTCACGTAACAAGGGCTTTGTCAACTTAGTCAATATAAACGATTCTAGCTTCATTGACCGTACGATGTCCATCAAACAGCCGTAGTGCTTCTTCAACCTCTGGTCTTCTTGCTCCAACCGCCCAAAGCAACGCCGGTCGTGCCACCTGCTCCTGCCTCCCGTGGCTGGTTGTGCTGCCGTAGAGGCCTCAACGCCCCCACACTACTCCCACTGCTGGCCAGGCCATCCCTCCACTCACCCACACCCTCTGTTATTCTGCGGCGATGACAGCCTCACGTCGCAACCGAACCAGTGAACCCTCGTACTCCTCTCCGCGTGGGCATCCACTGTCACGTCTTCCCCGGCTCCGTGTCGTCCCCTTCCTAGGCCTCGCCATCGTCCACCGCCGTGGTGCTCTCGGCGTGGCGTGGTCAATGTGGTCAACAGCCGACTTCCATCGGAAGAGTACTGTACATGGAGAGGCTGACAGCTGGGTCCACGGCACCCGCATGGAAGTGCCTCCTTATTACAAGCAAAATAATTATTCCTCCATTTGACAGCAGGGACCCACCGGACGGGCAACCGTATTTCGCGAAAAAAAACGTTTCCCCCCTGACTGCTGGGACCCACTGGACGAGCCACCGTATTTAGCAAAAAAAACGTTCACCCCTGACTGCTGGGACCCAGTGGACGGGCCACCGTATTTTGCGAAAAAAACATTCCCCCTCTGTAAGCTCGGACCCACCGGAAGTGCCTCCTTATTACGCACAAAAAATGAATACTCCCCCTGCTAGCTGGGACCCTCCTTGGTGGGAGGGTGACTTGTGGGCCTACTAAGTTGACGGGCACGGAGGGCTTTATCAACTTAGTCAATATGAACGATTCTAGCTCCAATGACCGTACGATGTCCATCCAACGGCCATAGTGCTTCTTCAACCTCTGGTCTTCTTGCTCCAGCCGCCCAAAGCAGCACCGATCGTGCCGCATGCTCCTTCCTCCCGTGGCCGGCTGTGCTGCCGCGGAGGCCTCACCGCCCCCTACTATTCCCACCGCTGGCCAGGCCCTGCGGCGACAGCAGCCTCACACCACAGCCGAACCAGTGAACCCTCGTACTCCTCTCCGCACGGGCTTCCACTTCCGCGTCTTCCCCGGCTCCGTGTCGTCCCCTTCCCAGGCCTCACAGTAGTCCACCGCCCTGGTGCTCTCGGCGCGGTGTGGTCAACATGGTCAAGGAACGACTTCCATCGGACATGGACTGTACGTGGAGAGGCTGACAGCTGGGCCGATGGCCGTAGCAAGGAAGTGCCTCCTTATTACACGGAAAATAATGATTCCTCCACCTGACAGCAGGGACCCACCGGATGGGCCACCGTATTTCGTGAAAAAAACGTTTGCCCCCTGACTGCTAGGACCCACCAGCTTCATTTTCGCACGCAAGGAAGTGCGTCCATATTATGGGCAAAAAAATGATTTGCCCCCTAACTGCTGGGACCCACCAGCTACATCTTTGCATGCCAGGAAGTGCGTCCGGGCAAAAAAAACGACTCGCCCCCTGACTGCTAGGACCCACCAGCTACATCTTCGCACGCAAGGAAGTGCCTGACAGTCGGGACCCACCTGGTCGAAGCGTACGTAGCGTTGTCATTCTGGTCGCGAACATGTACGTACATACTGGTCGATGTAGAGGCGCGTATGTAGCATGTACACATACGTACAGCGGCCAGTGTGCAAGAAAGAAAATACGGCCACTTACGTACATACGGGCGGGGTCTCGAACGCCTACTCGCGCATATGTACGGCCTTGTGTACATGGTTGGGTCGGAACGGAGAAACTGCGTCGTCGTCGTGTTCATGGGGAGGCAACGGAATGTGTCATGTTCATCGGGAGGCAACAGAATGCGTTGTGTTCATTGGGAGGCAACGGAACGCGTGGCATCCAACTGGCTTGGACGGAACAACCGATGGAAATGAGGCCTGACATACCGCAGAACAGAGGAAATGGCCTTGTGTTC
The DNA here is from genome assembly GCF_018294505.1 of Triticum aestivum. NCBI lineage: Eukaryota > Viridiplantae > Streptophyta > Magnoliopsida > Poales > Poaceae > Triticum > Triticum aestivum. The sequence goes on along the minus strand of NC_057798.1, from coordinate 256,757,607 downwards.
GACCGGCCACGTTCGAAACAGGATCCTATTCATCGGGAGGGGTCTGGCGTACCGCAAAACGGAGGAAACAGACTTGTGTTGGACCTCCTATGGTCGAAACAGGGTCCTGTTGATCGAGAGGGGTGTGGCGTACCGCAAAACGAACGAAACGGACTTGTGTTGGAGCGCTACGGTCGAAACGGGGGTCCTGTTCATTGGGAGGGGTGTGGCGTACCGCAAAACTGGACTCCATGGGATACTATTCATCTCCACCGTCGACCTCCTCCAGCCTCCACAGGCTACTGTTCATCCACTGTCGACCTCCTCCAGCCTTCACCTATGACTGTTCATCCACGGGCTCCTGTTCATCCAGCCTCCACCGCACGCTACTCCACCGGCTTCTGTTCAACCACCCCTCTCCATGGGCTCCTGTTCAACCACCCCTCCACGGGGCTATTGTTCATCCACCCCTCCACCATCTACTATTCATCCAGCCCTCAACGGGGTCGTCCTATTCATCCAGCCCTCCACGGGGTCCTATTCATCCAGCCCCAACCGGCTCGATCGATCTGGGTCCTGTCCATCCAGAGGTAACACCACGGGGTCATGTTCATACACCCCCACCGATGACTGTTCATCCACCCCCCCCCCCGCAACGCTCACTGTTCATCCAGAGGCAGCATCGATCGGCTTCAGTTAGCAGCAGTAGCGAAGGAATTGCTCGATCGGGTTCAGTTAACAGCCATCGACCGATCGCTCGGGTTCAGTAACGCGTAGCCTGCAGTGCAATCGCTCGGGTTTAGTTAGAGTCCAACGCCTCGCTTGGGTTCAGTTAGAGCCCAACGCCTCACACACATGTGCGTACGTGTATGAGAGAAACGCGCATTGCTCGGCCCCGACCACCCACCATAACGGGAACACCCCGATATATTCCTCGGCCTTGCTTCTACCAGGGTTTTTTCCGTCATGGATGGCCCAAAGAATGTCATGCAGCTGCGTCTCCGGCCCGCCCAGGACGAAAAGCCCATTTTCTATCATGATTTTTTGTCATAGAAGTAGGAGCCCACCACATCTATGATGATACCGGGTTTTGTCACAATTATCGTCATAGAAGTGTCATAAGTATGACCGAAAAAAATTCGTTCGACCCAAAATGTCACGGATGTGTCTTTTTTTGTAGTGAATGCAAATTGTTTCATGATCGAATCGTGTCCAAAAATTGTGATGACTTGATTTCCCTTGCACATCATAACAAACTTAGTTTGATTTTGGGTTATGAAGAAATGAAACATATAACTAAGCATATTCCAGAATATAACCTTGAGAAATTCCTTGATATTGATCTAGAGAAAATTGATATGTATTGTGCGGTGAATTGCATTGAAAATCCTTATATTGCCAATTACGTAAAGAAAAGAAAGCAAATAGAAGATGAAGAGAATACTAATGAAAGGGAAGAGACTTCCCAATATCCTCATATTATTTCTAATGATGAATCAGGTAACGAGGAGGAGCTTTCTATTCAATCAATCTCATTAATAAGGATCTCAAAAAGAGGGTTAAACCCACACATGATGTGAAGAAGAAAAAGAAAAGACGGAGAAGCAAAGGTAGAAAGGTATCCTTTCCAAATGATGTTTCTCCTATTACTCATTGTGATGATGATAATTGCTATACTATTGGTGCTATCCATACTATTAATGATGAGAGTGATTATTCTTATGATATGAAAAGGCCCAAGCTTGGGGATGCTATGTTTGATGAGAATGACATGTTTGAGAATACATTTGCTACAATTAATGTTTGTCCTAAGCCTGGGGATGCTTCGTTTAATGAAGATGATATTCTTTAGCCTCCCAAGTTTTGATGAGCAAATTTATTATGATGATAGCATGCCTCCTATTTATGATGGTTATATTAATGAAAGTGGGTTTGGAAGAGTGTCAAATTTAGGAAGTAATGATCCCACTATTTTGGAGCGTGTTGAGTCTTATGATATTTATGAAAGTAGATTTGGAGAGGTCATGACTTTATTTCGTGATGAATCCACTATTTTGGAAGAGGTTTCAATTGATTATGATGAAAACAAAGTTGCTACTTATGATGATTATTGTGATGAAACTTATGCTATAAAAAGTAGTGATGATTATATTTATAAAACTTGTCATGATCATGATTACCCTTTTTCTGAACATTACTCCTTTAATGTGGAAACAATTTATAGTATTCGAGTCTCTTATGATACTCCCACTATTCATGAGAAGAAATTTGCTTATGTGGAGAGTAGTAAATTTTCTATGTTTGTAGATCATGAAAAGAATGCTTTTATGTGATGGTTATATTTTTGAATTCATTCATGACGCTACTGAAAATTATTATGAGGGAGTAATATATGCTTGTAGGAATTGCAATAATGTCAAGTTTCCTCTCTATGTGCTTAAAGTTTTGAAGTTATGCTTGTTTAGCCTTCCTATTGAAAGTGTGTTACATCGACTAGAGGGGGGTGAATTGGCGATTTTTATGAATTCTTCACTGAGGAATTTCAGGGTGAGGAAATTCCTAAGCAAAGAACTACTTGTAGCGGAATAAGTACTCAGGTATAAGAAAAACAGAGGAACAACATAGTCATCATGATGAAATGAAAGACAAACACAGAGTACAGAAAGCATAAACACATCATAAGCAGGATGAAGACAAACAGACTGAAGAAATAGGATTGAGGAATTAGAGAAAGTCTTCAGTCAAAGTCTTCAAACAGTAATGATCAGGTACATCAACATATAACTGAGGAAATGAAAGGGTTGAGGAAATAGAACCAGTTGGCTTGGTGAAGACAATGATTTGGTAGACCAATTCCAACTGATGTGATAGTTTTACGTCTGGTTGGAGCGGCTGAGTATTTAAACTTGAGGACACACAGCCCCGGACACACAGTCCTCACCGTATTCTCCTTGAGCTAAGATCACATAGACCTCGCCCAACATTAGTGGTAAGTCTTCACAGGTGACTTCCAAACCTTCATAGACTTGGTCACTCGGCAATCCACAATTCCTCTTGGATGCTCAGACCATGACGCCTAACCGTCTGGAGGATACACAGTCCTCAAAGGTAACAAGCGTCGGTTCCACACAGGAACAATCTCTTCAGTGATGCTCAATCACTTTGGGGTTTGTAGGTTTGGGTTTGGGATTTGGGTTTTCCTCACTTGATGATTTTTGCTCAAAGTCCTCGGAGGAATGGGATGCTCTCAAATGACAAGTGTCAGTTTCTCTCGGAGCAGCCAACCAGCTAGTGGTTGTAGGGGCGGCTATTTATAGCCTAGGGAGCAGCCCGACATGATAAGACATAAATGCCCTTGTCTGATATGACCGTTAGGTGGTAGGATATTTTGGGACAGCTGGCGCACGGCACAACAATGGTCGGATTTGAGGTTCGAATTGGGCTATCATGTTCCTCACTGTGTAGGCAATCTGCACTAGCGAATTCCTAACTCCTCAGTCAGAACAAATTTCTCAAAGACCAGAAAGAGAGAATGAAACTACGAAATCTGTTTGGGTAGGTGTAGGATTTTGAGATGAGCATCACTTGGAAATCTGTTTCCTTAGTATTACCTCGACCCCCTTTAACAGTAAGGTCTTTCCTATGACTCAAGAAAGAGAGAATGAGACTACGAAAACAAAAGTCTTCACGCTTCAAATTCCTCGCATGAATATCGAAGTCTTCACGGTCACACTGATTCTTCACTTTCAAAGTCTTCAGGAGAACCAAAGTCTTCAGCCGAAGACATTCATTTTTAGGGGTCGACTTTCACTGTAAATATCAAACTCCTCATTGACTTATGTAGCATGTGTACACTCACAAACATATTAGTCCCTTAACCTATAAGTCTTCAATACACCAAAATAATTAAGGGGCACTAGATGCACTTACACCTATGCTAGTTGATTATTGTTCCCATAAATTGTTTGCTCACAAAATCCCTATGCATAGGAAGTGGGTTAGACTTAAATCTTCTAGTCATATTGTTCATGATGGTCTCTTTATGTTTCAACTCTTATCTTTTAGGTGAGTATCATTGAAATCATCATGCCTAGCTAAAAGGCATTAAAGAAAAGCGCTTCTTGGGAGACAACCCAATATTTACCTTTACTGTTTTTGTGTGTTAACATGATTATGCTACTGTAGTAATCATGTTTTATAGCTTTTTTTCAATAAAGTGTCAAGTAAGACCTTTAGGATAGCTTACGGTGATAGTTGTGTTGATCCTGCTGAAAATCGATAACTTCTGCACCCAGTAATTTAGTTTTCATAATTCACAGAAACGTGATTTTGATCTGATTCTTTTTTATATGGATTGGAACACAAATTTCTCAGATGTTCCTAATTTGGTAGATTTACATATTACTACAGACAGTTCTGTTTTTGACAGATTCTGTTTTCTATGTGTTGTTTGCTTATTTCGATGAATCTATGAGTAGTATCGGAGGGTATGAACCATAGGGAAGTTGGAATACAGTAGATATTACACCAATATAAATAAATAAATGAGTTCACAACAGTACCTAAGTGGTGATTTATTTTCTTATACTAACGGAGCTTATGAGTTTTCTGTTGAGTTTTGTGTTGTGAAGTTTTCAAGTTTTGGGTAAAGATTCGATGGACTATGGAATAAGGAGTGGAAAGAGCCTAAGCATGGGTATTCCCAAGGCACACCAAGGTAAAATTTAAGGACAACCAAAAGCCTAAGCTTGGGGATGCCCCGGAAGGCATCCCCTCTTTCGTCTTCGTTCATCGGTAACTATACTTGGAGCTACATTTTTATTCACCACATGATATGTGTTTTGCTTGGAGCGTCATTTTGTTTTATTTTGTTTTGCTTGCTGTTTGAATAATATCCCAAGATCTGAAATTCTTAAATTTTAGAGAGTCTTACATAGTTTCATAATTATTCCACTACTCATTGATCTTCACTTATATCTTTCGGAGTAGTTTGTCATTTGCTCTAGTGCTTCACTTATATCTTTTTAGAGCACGGTGGTGGTTTTATTTTGAAGAAATAGATGAACTCTCATGCTTCACTTATATTATTTTGAGAGTCTTAAACAGCATGGTACTTTGCTTTGGTTATAAAATTAGTCCTAATATGATGGGCATCCAAGAAGGATATAATAAAAACTTTCATATAAAGTGCGTTGAATACTATGAGAAGTTTGATGCTTGATGGTTGTTTTGAAATATGAGGATGGTGATATTAGAGACATGCTAGTAGAGTAGTTGTGAATTTGAGGAACACTTGTGTTAAAGTTTGTGATTCCCGTAGCATGCATGTATGGTGAACCGTTATATGATGAAGTTGGAGCATGATTTATGTATTGATTGCTTTCCTTATGTGTGGAGGTCGGGATCGCGTGATGGTTAACTCCTACCAACCCTTCCCCTAGGAGCATGTGTGTAGTGCTTGGTTTTGATAACTTGTAGATTTTTGCAATAAGTATGTGAGTTCTTTATGACTAATGTTGAGTCCATGGATTATACGCACTCTCACCTTTCCATCATTGCTAGCCTCTTCGGTACCGTGCATTGCCCTTTCTCACCTTGAGAGTTGGTGCAAACTTCGCCGGTGCATCCAAACCCCGTGATATGATATGCTCTATCACACATAAACCTCCTTATATCTTCCTCAAAACAGCCACCATACCTACATATTATGGCATTTCCATAGCCATTCCGAGATATATTGCCATGCAACTTTCCACCATTTCATTTATTATGACATGATTCATCATTGTCATATTGCCTTGCATGATCATGTAGTTGACATCGTATTTGTGGCAAAGCCACCATCCATAATATTTCATACATCCCACTCTTGATTCATTGCCCATCCCGGTACACCGCCCGAGGCACTCATTTGAAGTCATATTTTGTTCTAGTATCGAGTTGTAATCTATGAGTTGTAAATAAATAGAAGTGTGATGATCATCATTATTAGAGCATTGTCCCTTGAAAAGAAAGGCCAAAAAAAAGAGAAACACCAAATAAAAAAAAGAGAAAGGCCAAATAAAAAAAGGAAGGCCCAAAAAAAAGAAAAAAAAGGGGGACAATGTTACTATCTTTTTCCACACTTGTGCTTCAAAGTAGCACCATGATCTTCATGATAGAGAGTCTCCTATGTTGTCACTTTCATATACTAGTGGGAATTTTTGTTATATAACTTGGCTTGTATATTCCAACGATGGGCTTCCTAAAAATGGCCTAGGTCTTCGTGGGAAAGCAAGTTGGATGCACACCCACTTAGTTTCTTTTGTTGAGCTTTCATGCATTTATAGCTCTAGTGCATTCATTTCATGGCAATCCCTACTCCTTGCATTGACATCAATTGATGGGCATCTCCCAAGCCCATTGATTAGCCGCGTCAATGTGAGACTTTCTCCTTTTTCGTCTAATCCACACAACCCCTATCATCATACTCTATTCCACCTATAGTGCTATATCCATGGCTCACGCTCATGTATTGCGTGAAAGTTGAAAAAGTTTGAAAAGGCTAAAGCATGAAACAATTGCTTGGCTGAAACCGAGGTTGTGCATGATTTGGATATTTTGTGTGACGAAGATGGAGCATAGCCAATCTATATGATTTTGTAGGGATGAACTTTCTTTGGCCATGCTATTTTGAGAAGACATAATTTCTTTGTTAGTATGCTTGAAGTATTATTATTTTTATGTCAATATTAAACTTTTGTTTTGAATCTTATGGATCTGAATATTCTTGCCACAATAGAGAAGATTACATTGATAAATATGTTAGGTAGCATTCCACATCAAAAATTTTGTTTTTATCATTTACCTACTCGAGGACGAGCAGGAATTAAGCTTGGGGATGTTTGATATGTCTCCAACATATCTATAATTTTTTATTGTTCCATGCTATTATATATCCATCTAGGACGTTCTATATGCACTTATATGCTATTTTATATGATTTTTGGGACTAACCTATTAACCTAGATCCCAGTGCCAGTTTCTGTTTTCTACTTGTTTTTGAGTTTTACAGAAAAGGAATACCAGACGGAATCCAATTGACGTGCCAGTGTTTGACAATTTTTATGGACCAAAAGAAGCCCCCAGAGTAAAAGAGTTGGGCCAGAAGAGTCCCGAGCCGTCCACGAGGGTGGAGGGCGAGCCCTACCACCCTGGGCGCGCCCCCTGCCTCGTGGACGACTTGGAGACCCCCTTGACGTGAGACCGACGCCAAAAATTCCTATAAATACCCAAACCTCCAGAAAATAACCTAGATCGGGAGTTTCACCGCCGCAAGCCTCTGCAGCCACCAAAAACCTCTCAGGGGCCCATTCTGGCACCCTGCCGGAGGGTGAATCCATCACCAGTGGACATCTTCATCATCCCGGCGCTCTCCATGACGAGGAGGGAGTAGTTCACCCTCGGGGCTAAGGGTATGTACCAGCAGCTATGTGTTTGATCTCTCTCTCTCTCTCTCGTGTTCTTGAGGTGATACGATCTTGATGTATCGCGAGCTTTGCTATTATAGTTGGATCTTATGATGTTTCTCCCCCTCTACTCTCTTGTGATGAATTGAGTTTTCCCCTTGAAGTTATCTTGTCGGATTGAGTCTTTAATGATTTGAGAACACTTGATGTATGTCTTGTCGTGCTTATCTTTGGTGACAATGGGATATTCACGTGATCTACTTGATGTATCTTTTGGTGATCAACTTGCGGGTTCAGTGAACTTATGCATAGGGGTTGGCACACATTTTCGTCTTGACTCTCCGGTAGAAACTTTGGGGCACTCTTTGAAGTACTTTGTGTTGGTTGAATAGATGAATCTGAGATTGTGTGATGCATATCGTATAATCATGCCCACGGATACTTGAGGTGACATTGGAGTATCTACGTGACATTAGGGTTTTGGCTGATTTGTGTCTTAAGGTGTTATTCTAGTACGAACTCTATGATAGATCGAACGGAAAGAATAGCTTCGTGTTATTTTAGTACGGACTCTTGAATAGATCGATTAGAAAGGATAACTTTGAGGTGGTTTCATACCCTACAATAATATCTTGGTTTGTTCTCCGCTATTAGTGACTTTGGAGTGACTCTTTGTTGCATGTTGAGGGATAGTTATATGGTCCAATTATGTTATTATTGTTGAGGAAACTTGCACTAGTGAAAGTATGAACCCTAGGCCTTGTTTCCTAGCATTGCAATACCGTTTACGCTCACTTTTGCCACTTGCTACCTTACTATTTTTATATTTTCAGATCACAAATACTCATATCTACCATCCATATTGCACTTGTATCACCATCTCTTCGCCGAACTAGTGCACCTATACAATTCACCATTGTATTGGGTGTGTTGGGGACACAAGAGACTCTTTGTTTTTTGGTTGCAGGGTTGCTTGAGAGAGACCATCTTCATCCTATGCCTCCCACGGATTGATAAACCTTCGGTCATCCACTTGAGGGAAATTTGCTACTGTCCTACAAACTTGTGCACTTGGAGGCCCAACAACGTCTACAAGAAGAAGGTTGTGTAGTAGACATCACCCCCCCCCCCCACACACACACACACACCCACTTTCAGTCGGCGGTCCAGAGAGGCATCTCACCAAGATGGATCGTAAAATGGACCAAGAATAATCCACCTTGGTCGTACAACCTCTCTCTTGTTGTTGGTCAAAGTGATGGTTGTCCATGCGACCCCGGAGATGGGCTAGCTCGCCAATAATCACGCAAGTAGCTAGTCCCCGAAGACAACCGCTGCCTTTGTGTGGCCCAAACATATGTATGGAGAAGTGTGTTTTGAATACACAATGGAACAACTTTGATGTGGCACCGTGCTTGCGAACCAGAAATCCCCGCACTGAGTGAGGGTTAGGTTGACGATGCATATGTATGTCACAGCACACTTCAAGCCGATGATGGGGATTCATGCATGCATGTGTGCATAGTATGCGCTCAAACTTAATTAGGCCTAAATCTCACCATGACCTATACTACGATAACACGAACCAAAGGAAGAATCCGCCATGGTAACCTATCTTTTTGTCGGTCAAGGTGATCATGGATGTCCATGCGGGCCCACGAATATATAGGCTTGTCGCCGATAACCACGCGAGGGAGTGTATCTTTCGAAGACAACCATTACATGCATATGTATGGAGGTGATGCGTGCATGCATGTTTGAATACCATTTCACAACATTGATGTGACGTGTGTGTCGAAAATCGTACAGTCCCCACACAAAGCGAGATCGGTTCATGACGTGTCATTTTACTAGCCACTTTGACTCGATAGGAGGGATTCATGCGTACACATGCATGTGTGTGCTCAAACTGTATCATATCATCCAAGCATGACATATATATATACTGTATTACAAACAAACAAATAATCCCTCTAAGTCAAATTAACCTCTGTCGTTGTCAGGAAAAGTAGTGATGGACCAAGCGGGCCCACAGATGGAAAGCATCGATATCGCTGATAACCGCTTAAGTGGGTGCGAGGGGACAACCACCATCGCTTTGCATGTGGGCCAAATTTATGTTGAATACCCAAAATGCACAACTTTGATGTGGCACATGCCTCAAAAACCGTAAAGTCCCCAAACAGAGCGAGGTTCATGAAGCGTACTATATATGATGATCCCCTTCCCCCTCTTCGACGCATACTATATGCTCCTACTGTAATACAACCCAAAAAGAATCCTCCTTGATGGTGAAATTAATTAACCTCTCCCGATGTAGGTCAAAGTGATGCATGCATCGACGATGGCCTCGTGGGCCCACAAATGGAAGCGTCACATGTGAGTGTCCTAGGATAACCACCGCCTGTATGCATGTGGCCCAAAGAGGTTTTGTGTGATGTTTGAATAGCCAATTTCACAACTTTGAGGTGGCATGTTCCTCGGAAACCGAAAAGTCCCGACACTCAGTGAGGTGTACTTGTTCACGGACGCGTACGTATAGTATATAGGCTAGTCCCCCCACCTCTTCGATGCGTACTATACATATACTCCCACCATAACACACAAAAAAAGATTCTACCTTGCTGGTCAAATTAACCTCACTGCTAGTTGTTCGTCAAAGTGATGGACGACGATCTCGCGGGCCCACAGAAAGCATCACACACGAGTATCGAGTTTTGTGTAGGACAACCATCGACTGCATGTGTGGCCAAAACATGTATGTATGAAAGTGTTGTGTAATGATTTAAATAACGAATTCACGACTCTGATGTGGCATCTGACTCACAAAACGGCCAACCCACACAGTGGCTCACGACTCATAGTGTACTGCGAGCCACCCGCCACCCCTCAGAACACACACCCACACACACACCACGAATCCACCGCAACTACAAGGCATGTTAAATTATCCCGCGGTGAACATATGTTACCAAAGAAGGGATGTTTTAATTTTGAAAAAAATAGAGATCATTAAGATGTTTTAATACATTGATTGATTTTCTAGGGGTATAATGTGAAAAAATCAAATTTGAGCTACATGCACATGTGACAGTGCACCTAAATGGATTGCAAAAACACATGTGTCTCACTGGGTGCATATTTACTCCCCGTGCAACAAATTTCAAACATTGAGAATCTTGAATTTTAAATTCTAGTACATCCAAAACTTATTTGAAGTTCATGAAACTTATCGTGTTGTCATATGGACACCAATAAAAAGTGGCATTCTACTTTTTTGTCAAATTTGAGATCAGTTTTGATGTAATCTTTATCTTCTTACAAATGGGAGATTATTGATAATTGAGAACCAATATCCCAAATGGATTATTTATTCGAACCGTGAGAGTTAGACCAACAATGGATACATGCCATGCTTCGGTTAAGCAATAAAGCGGCAGCATTATCATCCAAATAGAAAAACAATATATATGCCGCCACGCGACCCGTGTGCCGTGCGAGCATGCGTGAGTTGACGGGATCCAGGCGAGCAGTCAACCGCGCAGGCAGACTGGGAGGCATGCGTGGAGGTGTGTGAATTGACGGGGGTGTGCTCGCTGCGCAGTGTCATCGGAAGACATGCGAGTAGCTGCATGAAATGACGGTAGGCATGCTAGCAGTCCGGTGCGCAGGCTCACTAGGAGGCGAGCTAGCGGTTTGACCGTCGCCCGCCTCTCTCCCACTACTCCATATTAATGGTGCGCCCGAGAGGCCGCACCCCCCATCCTCGCCACACACACAATCCTCTCTCTCCGCTTGCATCCTCGACGCCGCTCTCAGTCCTCAAAGTCGTCAGTGTATGAGGATGCCACCGAAGCGCCCCATCGGAGGGAGTGGCGACGCCGGGGCTGCTGAAGCACCGGAGCACGGTGTGGATATGGAGACAGAGGTTGCCGTCACCGCAAGTGAAGTATCGCTGCACCCTGATGTCATCGACGGCGTTGAGCTTCCACAGCCAGAGGCGGAGTTCCACACCAACTCCGGTGACGACTCAGGCAACAACCCTGACGACGACTCCGACGACCACTCCGGTGACGACTCCGACGATGACAGACAACTAGTTAGTCATCTATACCCATTTATGTGTCAAATAGATCCTAGGGTTTCTCTGGTTACTCCCGCCTCCCCCTTTTTGGAATGGAAATCCTATGCTTATGTTCTCCCAATCCATGAAATCTGACTAAGTTTGTTAGATCTGTGTAGTGTATTGATTGTTTAAATGGTACAAGTCATAAGTGATTAGTTGTTTCATCTGTGCAAATGATTTCTGCTAGTAATTCGACTAGGGTTACTGTTCGTGCTAATAATTCGTAGCCAGGACTTGACAATTGATTTTGAATGACCTACATATATGTTTGTGCCATTATTTTCTTCAATATTGGTATGTACATAGACGACTGTGCTTAAAAATCAAACCATAATCTCTGGATATGTATAAAAAATAGCCATAAATTCCTAATCCTACTTCACGGCATGTAAACATTGATTTGATGCCCAATTTTGGCAACTGCCAAATGTTCGCTAGAGGTTAGTTTGTAAACATTAATTTGACGCCATATTTTTTTTACTATTTGTATAGGTGCTGTCTGACGAGGTGGACAGCGAGAATTAAGATGGCCAGACGAGGTACAAGAGGCAAATCCCGAGGGAGCTTTATGCGGGAATGCATAAAAGGCCTATTAGGACTTGGGACGGCGGCTATCGATGCCCATTTTGCAACCACAAGCTTCATGATGCGTATCAAAGTGTTCTGGTGCATGCAAGAGGATGGGCCGTTGGCTCCTTCAAGCAGAAGTATTCTCACGGGATGGCGCACGGAGCATACGCTGAGTATGGAGAAGCTTCAGGATCATGCCGGCAGATGATATGAGATGTGGGATCGAACTATGTACGCTTGAGTATGCTTAATGACGGTTCAACTATGCTTGTGTATGCTTATTATCTATGTCTGAGTATTTTTAATCTATGTTTACTTATGTATAAATGTGGGATATGGATGCAATCAGTTCGGTTGATGGAATCTACCTCCATACTGATTTATTGGTCCCCTTTGTAATTTTGTGTTAAATTTTTACCAAAGATTTAACTGACAAAATGTTAGTGTAGGTCAGCAAAAATTATATCGTTGGATGAGTATTTGAACATAGTGTACAATGATATAATTTTTGGTGACATGCATAAACATTTGTTAGTTAAATATTTGGTCAAAATTTGGTACAAATTATAAAGGGAACTGTCGGTGTCAAAACCGGCGGATCTCAGGTAGGGGGTCCCGAACTGTGCGTCTAGGCGAATGGTAACAGGAGACAAGGGACATGATGTTTTTACCCAGGTTCGGGCCCTCTCGATGGAGGTAAAACCCTACTCCTGCTTGATTAATATTGATGATATGGGTAGTACAAGAGTAGATCTACCACGAGATCAGAGAGGCTAAACCATAGAAGCTAGCCTATGGTATGATTGTTGTTTCTCGTCCTAAGGACTAAAACCCTCCGGTTTATATAGGCACCGAAGAGGGTTAGGGTTACACAGAGTCGGTTACAATGATAGGAGATCCACATATCCGTATCGCCAAGCTTGCCTTCCACGCCAAGGAAAGTCCCATCCGGACATGGGATGAAGTATTCAATCTTGTATCTTCATAATCCAGGAGTCCGGTCAATGGTCATAGTCCGGCTATCTGGACACCCCCTAATCCAGGACTCCCTCAGTAGCCCCTGAACCATGCTTCAATGACGATGAGTCCGGCACGCATATTGTCTTCGGCATTGCAAGGCGGGTTCCTCCTCCGAATACTTCATAGAAGATTTTGAACACAAGGATAGTGTCCGGCTCTGCAAAATAAGTTCCACATACCACCGTAGAGAGAATAATATTTACACAAATTCAATCTGCTGACGTATTCCATGGCGTGACATCACACCACGGCCAAGCCTTTATTCGAATCGTTTTTACTATCACAACTTAGCGCGTTTAGCGAGGAGGTTTCCTTGGCACGTCTTGTCGAAGCAGAGATCGTGTCCCCTGATTCCGAGATTCTCATCAATACGGGCATGGGTAACCCAACCGTGCCATTGATTACGGCGCTTGGGAGATAAGCGAGTTTTACCAGGCTGGTAGGGATGCATAGCTCCGTCCGTCCATATAAGGGGATAAGGATCAACTTTTTCACACATGCCTTCTTCCTCCTTTGCTCATCCATTTCCGCGCACTCGAGCTCCAGCGCCGAAGTCTGCACATCTCGCCTCAACCTTCCCCAGCCATGTCCGGAGGGGGAGGCTAGTGGATGGTCTCCCCCGTCACGGAGGGGCACATCAAAAAGTTGCGAAAGGCCGGATACTTGTCCAGCGACAACGCGCATCGGCTCCCCGACAAGGGGCAGCTTATCCCCACCCCCAGGCCCCGTGAGAGGGTGGTGTTCCTCACCCACTTCCTCCACGGACTAGGTTTTCCACTTCACCCATTTTTCCGGGGGATCATGTTCTACTACGGCCTGGATTTCCACAATCTGGCCCCGAATTTCATCCTCAACATCTCGGCGTTCATCGTCGTGTGCGAGGCCTTCCTCTGCATCCAGCCCCACTTAGGCTTATGGCTGAAGACCTTCAATGTCAAGCCGAAGGTAGTGGGCGGCCGCCAGGCGGAGTGCGGAGGTGCCATGGTGGGCAGGATGCCCAACGTCTTATGGCTCGAGGGCTCCTTCGTGGAGACCATAAAGGGGTGGCAATCGGGGTGGTTCTATATCACCGAGCCGCGTGACCCTAAATTGGCAGCAGCCCCCGAATTCCGATCTGGCTTCCCTACTCAGCTCACCTCTTGGAAAGAGACGGGCCTGACATGGGGTAATCCGGAAGAGCTGACCGGACTCCAAACCTGCGTCCAAAACCTGGTGAACAAGAAGCTCAAGCTTGTCAACATAGTCCGGGTCATGCTCATTCGACGGATCCTCCCGTGCCAACAATGGGCCTTCAACTTGTGGGAGTTTGATCCGGCACAGCACCAAACCTTGAGCAGGCTCTTTGACACTACGTACGAAGATGCCTGGAAGGTGCTGTTCAAGGGCGCCGAGGCTCCCGCATGCGCTACCGAAGATCGCGGATTCAGCTCGCAGTGTCAAGCCAGCGAGGTAAGCTATTTTACCCTTTACAGGACACTTTTTTTTCATAGTTTGACTCTATGCGGGATCTAAACTCCCTTACCTTTGACAGGCCTGGCAGAAGACGTCCGGGCAGGTTGACTGTCCGGCTCCCTTGGCAGAAGACCCAGCGGACGCCAGATTGACGGGGCTGCTGGTTCCGGCACCTCACGTGGTGCCGGAGAAGAAGGCCACGGGAACTCGAAGGAGTTCCCGGCGCCAGGTGTTGTCGGACTCATCTTTCGATGGCTCCGAGGCGGACTCCTACCGCGAAGATGAGGAGGAGGAAAAAGAGGCCTCTCCCCCAGCGGGGGGAGAGAAGAAAAGGAAGGCCGCCCCAACTGGGGAGGACGGAGGGTCCAAGAAGGGAAGGACCCTTCCTCCGGACTACTCCACCAACGCCGACAACGGCGAAGAGGAGTGGCCACTGAGGGCTAAGCCCCTGGCGACATCGTGAGTGTCCGGATACTAGAATAACTCAGGGCGTTTCATTTGTCGTATAGAATCTCCTAACGCCGAATATAACCCTGCAACCCGCCCAAGGACGGGCTCGACGTTTCAACGAGCGGCTCCCTGGCTTCGTCGGACGTGAATATCACTTCACTTCCGGCTGCCTCCTCTCCTCGCGCTGTGGATGACGCTGAGGTGGGGTCCCAAAAGGGGCCCAGCCAGGAGGAGGAGGTCCAGGAGGCACAGCAAGGCAACCTCCCGGACTCCAGGCACAAGGGGGATCAAACCCCAAAGGGCTCTAAGTCCGGCCCTGGGCCGGACTCCGTACTGGAACCTTCAGTGGTTCCGGAGTCCGGCGGGCGGCCCCTTTGAAAGAAGGGCGAGACTGTGACACCGGTGACCTCCGTCCAACCGGAGGCACCAGATAATTTGCTGGAGGCGCTTAATCGCGCCTCCATCGACGAGGAGCACCGCACTGTTATGAGTGTGGTGATCCAGAAAGTTCAGTCCGCCAAGAGCGGGCTGACTGAAGTCTGTACCAGCCTTCTAACAGGCTTTGAGGTATGTATTTAAGATATGTAAAAATATTACCGCATAGACAGTAGCCCCTGATGCTCAGTTTGGTGTTCGGAAAGAAAAGCCGAACTGAGGATCTAAAAAGATGTACGCCGGAGTCTAACATAGGTATGTCAATATGGGGAATGCAGGTTGCGCTGCTGACCTCTGCCGCACTGACTGCGGAGGTCAATGCATTGAAGCAGAGCCTTGAGCAGTCCGAGAACAAGCCCGGCCTTGCCAAAAAGCAGCTCGAGGACAAGGAAGGTAAGTAATGCCTTATGGAAGTATATAAAAGATGTGGTTGCAAAAAATAACATGAATAACGTGAGAATTGAAGGGGCCACGAACAAGGTGGCGACCCTAAAGGAAGCGGTGTCCAAGGCCGAAAGCAATGCAGCCGCGGAGCACACCGAGCGAGATAAGCAGGAGGCGCAGGTGGCGGAGGTGCGGCAAAAGCTCTAGGCTCTCATGGAAAAACACGAGAGTTTGGAGCGTGACTCAAAGACTCGAGAGTCCGAGCTCGCCTCGGCTCTTGAGAGCGCCAAAGCCACTAAGGCCGAAGCCCAAAAAGCCCTCCAGGAAATTGAGGCAATGAAGAAAATAGCAGCGTGTAAGGTATTCTTCATGCAGAGCAAGCACGTGAAAGTGAATTACTTGTTACTTACCCGAATCCGGAGCTCTCCAGGAGCATTCACAGATCTGCCCTGCAGTGTGTCCGACACTGCCGCATTCTACCGGGCCGGGGAGGGGAGCTCGAGTGAGAAGGTGTTCTGGTCTCAGTATGCTGAGGCCGGACACCCGGTGCCCTTGAGCGACCAGCTCAAGCAGCTGGTCGAGCTCCATAAGGTGGCCGAACAGGCCATGTAGGGCTTCATAGTTCGGCCTACGAGTCCGGGAGAGGATCCCAAAGCAGCTGGCCGACGAGTCGCGCAGGATTTGCGCGGGGGTTCTCCAGAAGGTGCTGATGAAGGTGTCGTTCCGCAATCCATGCCTCAACCTCACCAACGTCCTCAAATCCTTGCCGCCGGATGCTGATCGGGATGCGCTCAAGGCCCTTGTCGCACCCATTGTGGACAACGTGAGCGAGATCAAGAGGGTTGAGGGCGATCGCGTAGATTAGGCCGCCCGTTTCTTTTTCTCCTTGTCGCTGCCGGCCATATTATGAGATCAATCGTTTAGAGCCGCGACAAGTTATCTTGTAATATAACTCTATTTCTGGTATCAATTGCTACGTTATTTCCTCTACTAGATTCCTCCCTTTGTATGTTTTTACCCTATGCTTTTCAGGAACTTGTCGGCGCAGGCACCTTTGCCGCGAGCGCTGAGTGCGGGACATCAGCAGCCTGCTGGCGATGCCGCTTCCGACAAGAAACCTTGTCGTAACTAGTCGCAGCTCACTTAAGTTGTTGAGCGGACTCGAAACAAAGTAAGGGCACAACTAGCTACGAGTTGGTTCCTCCGTGCACAGGTTTTCCATACAAAGCACAGTCGTTCGAGGAAGATAACTTAAAAATTTAAAAACTGATTGCTCAAACTTTGGCAACTTAGCTTTTCTGTCGTTTGCTTTCCGGCAAGGAGAAAACTTGCTTGAACGATGCCTGGTCCACATCATGATCTTCTCCTTTCCCCCCAGAAAACTTGTGTGCGAGGGAACCTTGCTTTCCTTTATTAGAAAAAGAAAGAAGAGAAAATAAAGATATGGTGCCTTCCGGCTCGTTATTGCTTACCGGGGGTAAGTGTGCACAATGTGTCAGATAATGCATGCAAATATAAAGTATAAAACATGAAATTGACAAGATGTTCGGAGCACATGAGCTTTACTTATGCACGGGATCTGCGCTCGGCTTTGTACAAAGGATTACATGCAACATCGGCAAGACTTGTACAAAAGGTGGTTGCCGGAACGGGTTCCGGCAACCGCGCCCTACGGGTAAAACTTACGAAGATGCTCAATGTTCCAGGAGTTGCTCACCGGAGTGCCATCTTCGGTCTCAAGGCGGACAGCTCCAGGCCTAGTGACTCGTTTCACCCGGTAAGGGCCTTCCCACTTTGGCGTCAACTTGTTGGAATTCTTGGCGGACTGAACGCGCCAAAGAACAAGGTCGCCTTCCTCGAAGCTTCTGGCATTAACTTTGCGGCTATGGTAGCGGCGCAAAGCTTGCTGGTATCGAGCAGCTCGTACAGCATCCTGAAGACGGTCCTCCTCAAGGAGCAGCGAGTCATCTTGTCGCAGCTGCTCTTGCTCAAGCTCATCATAAGCGAGCACTCAAGGTGATCCGTATACGAGTTCCATGGGGAGAACTGCCTCTGCTTCGTAGACTAGAGCGAAAGGTGTCTGGCCAGTGGCTCGATTTGGCGTCGTCCTGATCGACCAAAGAACCACCGGCAGCTCCTCGATCCAGTTTCTTCCGCACTTGCGCAGCCTGTCAAAAGTTCTGGTCTTGAGCCCGCGCAACACTTCAGCATTTGCCCTCTCCGCTTGACCGTTGCTTCTCGAATGAGCAACAGAAGCGAAGCAAACCTTGGCGCCAAGATCTTGGACGTACTGCATGAAGGTGCGGCTCGTGAATTGTGTGACGTTGTCGGTGATGATCCTGTTAGGGATCCCGAAACGGCAAACAATTGACCTGAAGAACTTGACTGCTGACTGTGCTGTCACCTTCCTCACTGGTTCCACTTCCGGCCACTTTGTGAACTTGTCGATTGCAACGTACAAGTACTCAAAGCCCCCGACAGCTCGGGGAAAGGGGCCGAGGATATCGAGCCCCCAGACCGAAAATGGCCATGATAAAGGGATCGTCTGGAGAGCTTGAGCTGGCTGGTGTATCTGCTTGGAATGGAACTGGCACGCTTCACACTTGGTTACTTGTGAAGTTGCATCCTGGAGGGTTGTCGGCCAAAAGAAACCTTGCCGAAAAGCTTTGCCGGAAAGTGCTCTTTCGCCAATGTGGTGACCACATATGCCTCCATGCATGTCTGCCAATAGCTTTTGTCCGTCTTCCCGGTGAATACACTTCAATTTCACACCGTTGAGTCTTCTTTTGTACAGTGTGTTGTCAACAAACTGGTACATACTTGACTGTCGGGCTACTTTTTCCGCTTCTTCTTGCTCTTCGGGAAGTTCTCCTGTCTGAAGGAAATGGACAATCTGCTGTGCCCATGTTGGAGCTTGCGGCTCAACAACAAGGACTACAGGCACATCTGCTGCTGCGGGAACATCCGCTTCTACGGCAAGGACTTGCGGCTCTGCCGGAGCTTGATGTTCCCCGGCAAGCTTGTCGGAGCAAAACTTGTCGGGAGCGTCTGCTTCAACGGAACAAACCCTGAGGCTTGTCGGAGCAGACTGCTCCTCAGCATCCTTGGTGTTGATCTTGGGGACCTTCTTGGCGGCAGCTTCGGGGAGCCCTGCCGGAAAGTAGTCACCAGAAATCAACTTCCTCTTCTTGCTTTGTCCAGTTGATGGTGTTACGGATGGTTGAGTCAGCTTGAGCACAAAGATCCCTGGACCACAAAGATCCCTGGAGCACAAAGATCCTCTAGCTTTCTCACCTCATCAATGTAAGCTTCCATCAACGGACTCTGGTAATTCTTGTTCACTTGGCGGACGACAAGTTGTGAGTCACCCCTGACAACGAGCTTCTTGATCCCAAGGTCTGCTGCGATCCTGAGTCCGGCAAGCAATCCTTCATACTCTGCAGTATTGTTCGTTGCTTGCTCCTTGGGAAAGTGCATCTGGACTACATACTTGAGGTGCTCTCCGGTGGGTGCAACAAGTAGCACGCCTGCACCAGCGCCTTGCAGCGAGAAGGCACCATCAAAGTACATCAGCCACTCTTTGCTTGCCTCCTTGACGGGGATGCTCGTTTCCGGAATTTCTTCATCTGGTGTTGGCGTCCACTCTGCTATGAATTCTACCAATGCTCTGCTTTGGATAGTTGATGTGCTCTCAAACTTGAGGCCAAAGCTTGACAGTTCCAGCGCCCACTCGACAATCCTGCCTGTTGCTTCGAGATTTTGCAGTATCCTCTTCAGCGGAAAACGAGTGACGACTGTGATCTCATGTGCTTGGAAGTAATGGCGCAGCTTTCTCGAGGCCATGAGAAGGCCAAAAAGCAATTTCTGCACACCAGATTACCTTGATCTAGCCCCCTGCAGAAGGGAACTGACAAAGTAAACTGGGCGCTGCACCATTCTCTTCTGCATCTTATCATGCTCCTGCGCAGATCCATCCTTGTCGGGACCAGAGCTTGTCGGTGAAGCCCCCTGCTTGTCGCTGGATGCTTCTGCCGTGGTTGCTGGCTCATCATCTGCCTCCCTCTCCGCCACTAACGTAGCACTAACCACTTGATTGGTTGCCGCTATATACAGCAGCAACTTCTCTTGTGGCTTAGGTGCGACAAGTGTTGGAGTGGAGGACAGGTATCTCTTCAAGTCCTGCAGCGCAGCCTCCGCTTCCGGAGTCCATTTCATTGGACCTGCCTTTTTCAATATTTTGAAAAATGGCAGGGCGCGCTCAGCAGACCTAGAGATGAACCTGCTGAGAGCAGCCACGCAACCGGCAAGTCTTCGTGCATCCTTGACGCGCTTTGGTGCTTCAATCTGCTCAATGGCCTTGATCTTGTCGGGATTGGCTTCAATTCCGCGCTGAGACACGAAGAACCCGAGAAGCTTGCCGGAGGGGACTCCAAATACGCACTTCTCGGGGTTAAGCTTGAGGTTGATCTTGCGCAGATTTGCAAAGGTTTCGTCCAAATCTTGAATCAGAGTTGCTTTGTCCTTGCTCTTGACCACTATGTCATCCATGTAGGCTTCCACATTTCTGTGCATTTGCGGCTCAAAAGCGTCATGGACTACCCTTGCAAATGTTGAACCAGCATTCTTCAAACCGAAAGGCATCCGTACGAAACAATATGTGCCACAAGGGGTAATGAATGCGGTCTTCTCCTCATCCTCTTCTGCCATGAAGATCTGATGATATCCTGAGTATGCATCAAGAAATGAAAGCAAGTCACATCCGGCCGTGGAGTCAACAATCTGGTCGATGCGCGGCAAGGGAAATGGGTCTTTGGGACAAGCTCTATTAACATCGGTAAAGTCGATACAAAGCCTCCATTTCCCGTTTGCCTTACGTACGACTACATGATTGGCCAACCACGTAGGATGGAGCACTCCTCTGACAAGGCCTGCTGCTTCCAATTTCTTGATCTCTTCTGCAATGAATTCTTGGCACTCCGATGCCTGTTTCCTGACTTTCTGCTTGACGGGCCGCGCATGAGGACAGATGGCAAGGTGATGCTCAATTACTTTCCTGGGAACACCGGGGATGTCAGACGGTTGCCATGCAGACACGTCGACGTTCGCCCGCAAGAAAGCAACGAGCGCGCTTTCCTATTTAGGGTTGAGAGTGGCACTGATGGTGAAGGTACCACCAGTGCCGTCCTCCTTGGCGGACACCTTCTTGGTCTCAGGTGGAGCTGCCATTGTCTTCTTACACTTGCCGGTGGAGCTCGATGGTGCATCCTCGACGGTAGCGCAGCACTCCGAAGAGGTGCGCTTGCCGGAGTGGGCATCAGAACTCTTGCCGGACTTGGTCTTCTTCTTCGCCTCGGGAGCTTCAGCGGCAAGTGTTTTGTGATCTGCTGCGGCTGCTGCTTCCTAGTAGATCTTGTCAGCGCAGATAAGGGCATCCTTCTTGTCGCCAGGGACAGAGATGACACTTATCGGGCCTGGCATCTTCAGTACGTTGTATGCATAGTGAGAGGCTGCCATGAACTTGGCGAGTGCTGGACGGCCAAGTATCCCATTGTAAGGCAATGGAAAGTCAGCAACATCAAAATTGACCCTCTCAGTCCTGAAGTTCAACTCGCTGCCAAATGTTACCGGCAATGTGATTTTTCCCTTCGGCTTGCTCCTTCCCGGATTGATTCCTTGAAATGTGTTGGTCTCTTCGAGCTCGCCATCAGGGATCTGAAGCTTCTGGAGTACCGCGGAGGAGATCAAGTTCAAGCCGGCCCCACCATCAACTAGCATCTTAGTGACCTTGAGGTTGCGGATAGTTGGTGAAACCAACATTGGCAAGCACCCGACCGCAGTTATGCGATCAGGGTGGTCCTCAATATCAAAGATGATAGGTGTGCTGGACCATTTCAGAGGCTTGCGTGATTCGATGGGTGATTCTGCTGCATTGACTTCCCGCACCCACTGCTTGAGTTGGCGGTGTGAAGTGTGCAGAGAAGCACCACCGGCAATGCACAGGACCTCTGTGGCTTTCTGGAACTCCTGCTCATCGGTCTCATCTTCATCCATATCTTCATCGTCGTTGTCATCTTCATCCTTGTCGCGGCCGCGGGGAGGTCTGTCTCCTTGCCGCTGCTTGGCCTTGCCGCGGCGTCCTCCTCGGTCGAGATGTTTCTTGCTAGCTCCTCCAGCACCTTCCTGGGCTTTCTCCTTGTCGCGCCGCTTGTATTCAGCCTTTTGCTGCTCAACAAGCTGTTCGACCTTCTTGCAGCTCTGGAGATCATGGCCCTTGGTGCGGTGGATCTTGCAGTATTGCTTGTTGGTGTCGTCCTGCTTGTCGGCGACCGCCACATCTGCGGCAACCCCCTTGCCGGAGCTACCAGCTTTGGGCTTCTTGCCGAACTGCTCAACGACCAGCACCTCTTTGCCTTTCTTCTTCCTGTTATTCCGCCGCCGGTTTTTCTTTGCCGGGGCAGCATCCTCACTGTCAGATCCTCCTGCTCCTATATTCTCTCCGGGGAGTCTCCTCCCTTCCTCAGCACGTGCACACTTGTCGGCCAGGGCATATAGCTCATTGACGTCTCTGATCTTGCACATCGCCATCTCCTCCCGCATCCTGCGGTTTCGCACGTTCTGATGGAACACGCTGATCACCGCGGTATGGTGGATGTCTAGGATGTTGTGTTGTACATTGCTGAATCTCTGAATGTACTTGCGCAGGGGCTCTCCTTCCTTCTGGGCGAGCAGATGAAGGTCACTCTCTTGGCCATGAGGCTTGTGGCCGCCTGTAAAGGCGCCGACAAACTGATGGCATAGATCTGCCCAGGAGGATATGGAGTTATCCGGCAAGTGCATGAGCCAGGATCTGACGTTGGGCTTGAGTACCAGTGGGAAGTAGTTGGCAAGGATCTTGTCGTCCCGCCCCCCAGTAGCTTGCACCGCAATGGTGTAGATGCTGAGGAACTCCGACGGATGCGTCTTGCCGTCGTACTTCTCCGGTACGTCTGGCTTGAAATTCTTCGTACTGGGCCACTGGACTTGCCGCAGCTCATGAGTGAACGCAGGGCAACCTACCACGTATGGCAAGTCGCCTGGTTCCCCTGGCGCGTGCACGTCAACAGAGGGCCCAGCGCGCTTGTCGGATTGACGTCGCGCTTCTCTCCGGCGCTCGATGCGAGTACGAGCGTCTTCTTGCTATCGTTCGTGAAGAACTTGGCGCTGATCGCCACGGGATAGTGGATCTGACGATGCGGTGGAGTCGCTGTCGAGGTGGATCCGACGAGTCGGCAATCTTGGCCTTCGGGATGGAGAGTGCATGGTGGTCGCACCCCCACCGGTTTCGTCGCCACCGGCTCATGCCTGGCAGTCTTGCCGCGGCCGCGATGCACTTGGCTGCCGTGGAGTGTCGCTGTTGGCAAAGCTGATGAGACTCTGAATGGTGGCCCTCCATTGGTCGATCTTGTCTTCCGCTGGAGGGTAATCCAGGAGCAGTTGAGCTCGCACCAAAGCTTCTGCTGGAGTGGTGGGTGGTAGTGGCGAACGGTGCGAGGAGCGGGATATGCTCGGACTTCTAACTATGTTAGAAGGAGCAGTATCTCGTCCAGGCGACCGTACCTCGCTCGTGCCAGCATGTTGGCGCGTGTGCTGGTCTTGAGCACCCCGAGATCCACCAGCTTGATCTTGGCCCAACAAACGTATGGTACTGCGAGTACCATGACGCTGTTGGTCCTGTGCCTCCTGAGATGGTCGAGGAACATGTACGGTCACCGAGGTTTGTGCAGCCTTGTCCTTGGACCTGGCAGCATCATAAGCTTCCTTGTCGACGTCCGTTCTTCCGCCGGCGTCTATTCCACCACCCGTTTGCTCCAGTGGTGGTGGAAGTGACGTGGACGGAGCAGCTACCGCCGAAGTCTTCTTCTTCGGTGGCATGTCGATGAAGGAAATGAAGATGTAGCTCGTGTGAACGCCGGATTAGGTTCACGCAATCTCGACGCCCCCTACCTGGCGTGCCAAAGATGTCGGGGAAACTGATCCACGGACACCTATGGGGCCGGCGGACTGAGCCCCTTTCGGTTCGGCGGGGGGCGGAGGTCGCACGAAGAGCGGATCGAGGTGAAGCACACGAGCAGTTTACCCAGCTTCGGAGCTCTTCGGAGAGATAATACTCCTACTGCTGCTTGTTTGATTGTATTGTGTTCTTGCTCGAGAAAGAGCTAAGTGTTTTTCTGGCTTCCGAATGAGCCGAACCCCCTCTACGTTGCGCATGGGCCTCCTTTTATATGCTCAAGGGGTCACCGATAGGTGGCAACGCAGAGAAGGGTAAAAGCGTAAAAAGCGTTGCGGTTGGTACACCTACTTGCACAGTGTATCCTACCTAACCCTGACGGCAGGGGACAAAGGCATTAAATGCCCGTTTGTGTCGCCCAAACAGTGTAAAAAGGGACCGTCAGGGACGCCACTGTTCGCCATGATGGCGATCTTGTCAGCGTCGCATGCCACCGCGCACCGCTGGCTGCACAGCCTCACGCCACGCGCGCCTGGAAAGGCCCCCAGAGCGACACGTTGGTGAATGTGCTGGAGCGTGGGTACAAAGTGGTTGCTTGCCGCGGCAAGCGCCTTGCCGCGGCCGTTGTCTTGTCGTGCCCGGAATCTTGTCGCTCACCAGGCCTCGAGATGCCTTGGTTGGTCTTCCCGGCAAGCTCCTCTTGCCGGGGCCTTGTTGCCTTGCCGGGACGCGTGGCGCATCGCGGCAAGTTTCTTGGGATGCCCTGGTTGGCCTTCTCGGCAAGCTCCTCTTGCCGGGGCCTTGCCTCCATGGCTTGAATACTTTGTTCTTGAATGGCTCCAAAGGAACCACGGAGGACCTTGGCGGTCACCCGGCAAGCCTTGCCACGGGGCGCTACAACTGCCCGTGCACAAGTTCAGGATACTTGGGTACCCCTACTCTAGTACACCGACACGCGCCCTCCTATCTCGTGGCCTCCTCGAGGATCTTCTGACGTGGACTCCAATTCTCCAGGATCATATTCTTCCAAAAAATCACGCTGTCGAAGGTTTCATTCCGTTTGGACTCCATTTGATGTTCCTTTTCCTTGAAATACTAAAACAGGCAATAAAATAGCAATATGGGTTGGGCCTCCGGTTAGTAGGTTAGTCCCAAAAATGATATAAATGTGTATAATAAAGCCCATAAACATCCAAAAGGGGTAATATAATAGCATGGAACAATCAAAAATTATAGATACGTTGGAGATGTATCAAGCATCCCCAAGCTTAATTCCTGCTCGTCCTCGAGTAAGTAAATGATAAAAACAAAAAATTTGATGTGGAATGCTACCTAGCATAATTCTCAATGTAATTCTATTTATTGTGGCATGAATGTTTAGATCCAAATGATTCAAAATAAAAGTTCATATTGATAAAAGAAATAGTAACACTTCAAGCATACTAATCAAAGTAATCATGTCTTCTCAAAATAATATGGCAAAAGAAAGTTCATCCCTACAAAATCATATAGTTAGGCTATGCTTCATTTTCGTCACACAAAGATGTTCCCAACTTCTATACCCCCAATGACAAGCCAAGCAATTGTTTCATACTTAAATAATCTCAAACTTTTTCAACCTTCACGCAATACATGAGCGTGAGCCATGGATATAGCACTATGGGTGGAATAGAATATGATGATGGGGATTGTGTGGAGAAGACAAAAAAGGAGAAAGTCTCACATTAACGAGGATAATCAACGGGCTATGGAGATGCCCATCAATTGATGTCAACATGAGGAGTAGGGATTGCCATGCAACGGATGCACTAGAGCTATAAATGAATGCTCAACAAAATAAAACTAGTGGGTGTGCATCCAACTTGCTTGCTCACAAAGACCTAGGGCATTTGAGGTAGCCCATTGTAGGAATATACAAGCCAAGTTCTATAATTAAAAATTCCCACTAGTATGAAAAAGACAACTTATGAGACTCACTATATGAAAAACATGGTGCTACTTTGACGCACAAGTGTGGAAAAGAGATAGTAGCATTGCCCTTTTCGTTTATTTTCTTCTTTTTCCTTTTTTCTTTTTCCTTTTTTGGGCCTTTATTTTTTTTGGGCCTTTCTTCTTTTTTCCTTTTTTTTCTTTTTTTTATTTGGGCAATGCTCTAATAATTATGATCATCACACTTTCATTGATTACAACATATGAATTACAACTCGAAACTAGAACAAGATATGACTCTATATGAATGCCTCCGGCGGTGTACCGGGATGGTGCAATGAATCAAGAGTGACATGTATGAAAAATAATGCATGGTGGCTTTGCCACAAATACGATGTCAACTACATGATCATGCAATGGCAATATGACAAAAGTAAAGTATGTCATGATGATGATGAACGGAACGGTGGAAAGTTGCATGGCAATATATCTCGGAATGGCTATGGAAATGCCATAATAGGTAGGTACGGTGGCTGTTTTGAGGAATATACAAGGAGGTTTATGTGTGATAGAGCGTATCGTATCACGGGGTTTGGATGCACCGGCGAAGTTTGCACCAACTCTCAAGGTGAGAAAGGGCAATGCACGGTACGGAAGAGGCTAGCAATGGCGGAAAGGTAAAAGTGCGTATAATCCATGGACTCAACATTAGTCAAAAGAACTCACATACTTATTGCAAAAATTTAGAAGTCATCAAAAATCAAGTACTACGCGCATGCTCCTAGGGGGATAGATTGGTAGGAAAAGACCATCGCTCGTCCCCGACCACCACTCATAAGGATGCACAAGCCAGGTACACTTCATGTTTCAAATTTGTTACACAACTTTAACCATACGTGCATGCTACGGGACTTGCTAACTTCAACACAAACATTCTTTAAATTCATAAACACCCAACTAGCATGACTTTAATATCACTACCTCCATATCTCAAAACAATTATCAAGTATCAAACTGATCATAGCATCCAATTCACTTCCTATGATAGTTTTTATTATATCCAACTTGAATGCCTACCATTCTAGGACCAATTTTATGACCAAAGCAAATACCATGCTGTTCTAAAAGACTCTCAAAATGATATAAGTGAAGCATGAGAGACTAGTAATTTCTTCAAAATTAAGACACCACCGCCGTTCTCTAAAAGATATAAATGATGCTCTAGAGCAAATGACAAACTACTCCGAAAGAAATAAGTGAAGATCAATGAGTAGTCGAATAATTGTGCAACTATGTGAAGACTCTCTAACATTAAGGAATTTCAGATCTTGGTATTTTAATCAAACAGCAAGCAAAGAAAAATAAAATGACATTTCAAGGATAGCACAACTCATGTGAAGAAGCAAAAACTTAGGCTCAACCGATACTAACCGATAGTTGTTGAAGAAGAAAGGTGGGATGCCTACCAGGGCATCCCCAAGCTTAGATGCTTGAGACATATTGAAATATTATCTTGGGGTGCCTTGGGCATCCCCAAGATTGAACTTTTGTGTCTCCTTAATTCCTCTCATATCATGGTTTCTCTTTTTATCAAAAGCTTCATTCACACCAAACTCAACAAGAACTCGTGAGATAGGTTAGTATAAACCAATGCAAAACCTTATCATTTTCTACTGTAACAATTCACTAAAATTATTATTCAACATTGCATACTAAATGCCTCTGCATATTTAATACTCCTATCCTCAAATAGAATCATTAAACAAAGCAAACATATGCAAACAATGCAACCATAACAGCAATCTGTGAAAACAGTATAGTCTGTAAAGAATGCAAGATTCATGAAACTTCCCTAACTCCAAAAATTATGAGAGAAAATTCCCACTATAATATATTTATCAGAGCTCAAAATTAAAAAAGTTTCAACATTATACCATTCTATGACTTTTCTAGAGAATTTTTGCAACAGCGGTAAACTTTCTGTTTTCAAACAGCAACATGTATACTAACAAAATAAGCATGGCAAAGGCTATCCTTGACATTTTTATTGAAACTAAAGATTCAAAACATTATTATAAATAACAGAAATCAAATACTAACAAGAGAAAATGACGCTCCAAGCAAAACACATATCATGTGATGAATAAAAATATAGCTCCAAGTAAAGTTACCGATGAACCAAGACGAAAGAGGGGATGCCTTCCGGGGCATCCCCAAGCTTAGGCTTTTGGTGGTCCTTGAATATTACCTTGGGGTGCCTTGGTCATCCCCAAGCTTAGGCTCTTGCCACTCCTTATTCCATAGTCCATCGAATCTTTACCCAAAACTTGAAAACTTCACAACACAAAACTCAACAGAAAACTCGTAAGCTCCGTTAGTATAAGAAAATAAAACCACCACTTAGGTACTGTAATGAACTCATTATAAATTCATATTGGTATAATATCTACTGTATTCCAACTTATCTATGGTTCATACCACTTAATACTAGCCATAGATTCATCAAAACAAGCAAACAACACATAGAAAACAGAATCTGTCAAAAACAGAACAGTCTGTAGTAATCTGTATGAAACGTATACTTCTGAACTCCAAAAATCCTACAAAATTAGGAAGTCATAATAAATTTGTGTACCAATCCAGAACAAAAAGAATCAGATCAGAAGAACGTACCTGTGGATTAACAAAACTAATTTACTGGGTGCAAAAGTTTCTGATTCTCAGCAGGATCAACACAACTATCACCATAAGCTATCCTAAAGGTCTTACTTGGCACTTTATTGAAACAAAAGCTATAAAACATGATTACTACAGTAGCATAATCATGTGGACACACAAAAACAGTAAGGATAAATATTGGGTTGTCTCCCAACAAGCGCTTTTCTTTAAATCCTGTCTAGCTAGGCATGATGATGACAATGATGCTCAAATAAAAGATAAGAATTAAAACATAACGGGAGCATCAAGTAGCATATGAATAGCACATTTAAGTCTAACCCACTTCCTATGCATAGGGATTTTCTGAGCAAACAACTTATGGTAACAATATCAACTAGCATAGGAAAGTAAAACAAGCATAGCTTCAAAATTTTCAACACATAGAGAGGAAACTTGACATTATTGCCATTCCTACAAGCATATGTTCCTCCCTCATAATAATTTTCAGTAGCATCATGAATGAATTCAACAATATAACCAGCACCTAAAGCATTCTTTTCATGATCTACAAGCATAGAAAATTTTCTACTCTCCACATAAGCAAAATTCTTCTCATTCGGAATAGTGGGAGTATCATAAGAGACTTGAACACTAAAAATTGTTTCCACATTAAAAGAGTAATGTTCAGAAAAAGGGTAATCATAATCATTACAAGATTTATAAATACAATCATCACTACTTTTTATAGCATAAGTTTCATCACAATAATCATCATAAGTAGCTACTTCGTTCTCACATAATCGATTGAAACCTCTCCCAAGATAGTGGAATCACTAAATAAAGTTGACACTCTTCCAAATCCACTTTCATATTCATAAATAAGATTCAACATCCTCAAAAATAGTGGGATCGCTACTTCCTAAAGTTGACACTCTTCCGAACCCACTTTCATCAATATAATCATCAAAAGTAGGAGGCTTGCTATTATCATAACAACTTTGCATATCAATCATCCTCACTAAACATAGCATCCCCAATCTTGGGAAAAAATTAATTTCAGCAAATATATTCTCAAATATTTCATTCTCATCAAACATAGCTTCCCCAAGCTTGGGCCTTTTCATATCATAAGCATAATCACTCTCATCATTAAAAATATTGATAGCACCAATAGTATAGAAATTATCATCATCACAATGAGTAGTAGGAGAAACATCATTTGGGAGGGATACCTTTCTACCTTTGTTGCTCCTTCTTTTCTTTTTCTTCTTCATATTATGTGTGGGTTGCACCTTCCTCTTTGAGCTCCTTATTGATGAGATTGGTTGAATAGAAAGCTCCTCCTCGTTAACCGATTCATCATGAGAAATAATAGGAGAATATTGGGAAGTCTCTTCCCTTTCATTAGTATTCTCATCATCTTCTATTTGCTTTATTTTCTTTAGGTAATTGGCAATATAAGATTTTCAATGCAATTCTCCGCACAAAACATATAAATCTTTTCTAGATCAATATCAAGAAAATGCATAAGATTAAATTCTGGAATAGGCTTAGTTAAACGTTTCAACTCTTCACAACCAAAAAGCAATCTAAGTTCATTGTAATGAGAAAGGGAGATCAAATCATCACAATTTTTGGACACGATTCGATCATGAAACAATTTGCATTGGAGATGTAAATGATCTTGTTTATTGCAAAATTCACAACGGGAAATATATCTTAAATTCTCCGCACTCTTATCTAGCCTTTCTTGCAACTTGTTAGTTTCTAAATACTAATGCCTCTTGCAATATAAATCTTCTCTATTTGGTGTGTTCATGTAAACATGCACTCCACAAAAGTTGACATGCTCATAAGATATATTTTCATCATAACTAGAGCAATCATCATTAGTACTAAGGATATTCAAGGAGTTCATACTAACAACATTGCAATCATGCTCATCATTCAAAGATTTAGTACCAAGAATTTTAATGCATTCTTCTTCTAGCACTTGAGCATAATTTTCCTTTCCATCATACTCACGAAAGATATTAAAAATACGAAGCGTATGAGACAAACTTAACTCCATTTTTTGTAGTTTTCTTTTATAAACTAAACTAGTGATAAAAAAAGAAACTAAAAGACTCGATTGCAAGATCTAAAGTTATACCTTCAAGCACTCACCTCCCCGGCAACAGCGCCAGAAAAGAGCTTGATGTCTACTACACAACCTTCTTCTTGTAGACATTATTGGGCCTGCAAGTGCACGGGTTTGTAGGACAGTAGCAAATTTCCCTCAAGTGGATGACCTAAGGTTTATCAATCCGTGGGAGGCGTAGGCTGAAGATGGTCTCTCTCAAACAACCCTGTAACCAAATAACAAAAAGTCTCTTGTGTCCCCAAAACATCCAATACAATGGAAAATTGTATAGGTGCACTAGTTCGGCGAAGAGATGGTAATACAAGTGCAATATAGATAGTAGATATAGGTTTTTGTAATCTGAAATAATAAAAACAGCAAGGTAACTAATCGTAAAAGTGAGCACAAACGGTATTGCAATGATAGGAAACAAGGCCTAGGGTTCATACTTTCACTAGTGCAAGTTCTCTCAACAATAATAACATAGATAGATCATATAACAATCCCTCAACATGCAACAAAGAGTCACTCCAAAGCCACTAATAGCGGAGAACAAACGTAGAGATTATGGTAGGGTACGAAACCACCTCAAAGTTATTCTTTCGGATCGATCTATTAAAGAGTTCGTACTAGAATAACAAATTAAGACACAAATCAACCAAAACCCTAATGTCACCTAGATACTCCATTGTCACCTCAAGTATCCGTGGGCATGATTATACGATATGCATCACACAATCTCAGATTCATCCAACCAACATAAAAGTACTTCAAAGAGTGCCCCAAAGTTTCTACCGGAGAGTCAAGAAAACTTGTGCCAACCCCTATGCATAGGTTCATGGGTGGAACCCGCAAGTTGGTCACCAAAACTTACATCAAGAGGCACGTGATATCCCATTGTCACCACAGATAAACACGGCAAGACATATGTCAGGGAAACTGATCCACGAACACCTATGGGACAGGCGGACCGAGCCCCTTTCGGTTCGGCGGGGGGGGGGGGCAGAGATTGCACGAAGAGCAGATCGAGGCGATGCACACAGCAGTTTACCCAGCTTCGGAGCTCTCCAGAGAGATAATACTCCTATTGTTGCTTGCCTGATTGTATTATGTTCTTGCTCGAGAGAGCTAAGTGTTTCTCTGGTTTCGAATGAACCGAACCTCGTGTGTGATTTTCTGGGTCCGAACCCCCTCTACGTTGCGCATGGGCCTCCTTTTATATGCTCAAGGGGTCACCGACAGGTGGCAACGCAGAGAAGGGTAAAAGTGTAAAAAGAGAGGTGGTTGGTACAGCTACCTGTACAGTGCACCCTACCTAACCCTGACGGCAGGGGACAAGGGCATTAAATGCCCGTCTGAGTCGCCCAAACAGTGCAGGAAAGGACCATCAGGGACGCCACCGTTCGCCACGATGGCGATCTTGTCAGCTCCGCATGCCACCTCGCACCGCTGGCTGCACAGCCTCCCGCCACGCGCGTCTGGAAAGGCCCCTAGAGCGACATGTTGGTGGATGTGCTGGAGCGTGGGTATAGAGTGGCCGCCTACCGCGGCAAGCGCCTTGCCGCGGCCGTTGTCTTGTCGGGTACGGAAGCTTGTCGCTCACCGGGCCTCGAGATGCCTTGGTTGGTCTTCCCGGCAAGCTCCTCTTGCCGGGGCCTTGTTGCCTTGCCGGGACGCGTGGCGCGTCGCGGCAAGTTCCTTGGGACGCCTTGGTTGGCCTTCCCGGCAAGCTCCTCTTGTCGGGGCCTTGTTTCCATAGCTTGAATACTTTGTTCTTGAATGGCTCCAAGGGAACCACGGAGGATCTTGGCGGTCACCCGGCAAGCCTCGCCGCGGGGTGCTGCAACTGCCCGTGCACAAGTTCGGGGTACTAGGGTACCCCTATTCTAGTACACCGATAGGAGCCCCCGAGCCTGGGCCATACACGGTGCCGAGCGTTGTTGGGCCAGGCCCAAAACAGGGCATGGGCACACGCGGCCTGGGTTACGCTGAATCTTGCTCCGTATCCACCGCGCCCTCCCCTAACGGCACGTGTTGAATGCGGCATCGTGGGAGAGATCGTGGGTATTTTCTTTATTCGGAAGGGCGAAACGTCTGCCCCATCCCTCTTTATAAGCAGAGGAAACAGGGGCAGTTCGCCCACCTCGCCGTTTGTTGCTCCAACTCCAGAAATCTCCGCCGCCCCTCCCTTCTTCTCGAAGCAGAAAGAGAGCAGCGCTCCGCTCCCCATTGCCACCAGCATCACCAACGCCGCCGATCTCCCCAACCGCCTCCGCCAAGGCTCCAAAAGCCGACAAGGGGAAGGGCGTGAAGTCGGCCGAGGCGCAGCGGCTCGCGGCGCTGCGGAAGGAGCGGGCCCTCTTCCCCCCTCAGCTCGATGCGCAGGAGCTGAGGGAGTACTACTACCTCTTCTGGTCGACGGAGACACGTGCGCATCCGCGCACGAGGGTACTCCCGGCTGCAGCTTCGGAAATGGCTCCAAGCAGGTACCCGTTCTTCGCATTGTTCTTCTACTGCGGGCTTTGCCCGCCCTTTTCTGATTTCTTCTGCGACATTATGAACACCTACGGGTTCCGCCTCCTTGACTTCACCCCCAACGCCGTTCTGACCATGGCAGTTTTTGCACATTTGTGCAAAAACTTTGTCGGAGTCCACTCAAATGTAGCCCTTTTCCGCCATTTCTTCATGCCTCGGGTCGAGAGAGGAGAGCTGCTTGCCGGAGGGATCGCCTGGATCTCGAGAGTCGGCAAGAAGGAGGCGTATCTGGAGGGGGAGCTCCGTAGCAAGTGGGAGGAGTGGAGAGCGGAGTGGTGCTGGATCGTCGAGGAGAATCCGCATCCATTCACTGCCCTGCGCCAAGCCCCAATAGTGCGTGGCAATGACTGGAGCAATGTGGCCCCGGAGGACGATAGGCTGAAGATTGCCGTCACCCGAATCATTCGCCTTAGGCTTGCTGGGCTCACTGTAGGCGCTGTCGGCGCAGATTTCCTTCGCCGCCGCATCGCCCCCCTGCAGGAGAGGGGGAGACCCGCCTGGGAGTTCAAGAACTCGGCGGACATCATGAGGCTGCGCCCGGGCCTCAATTTCAATTTAACCGTCCTGGAGCTGGATGCGATGCTCCTGGAGTTGTTCAAACGCGATCCTCAGCATCCCTTCACGTTGCCGAGGACCGTTGTTCCCTTGTGCAACAATTCGTCGCTTGACCGGATCCGCGCGATGATGCCGATGTGCGATTCGCATGGAATCGCACCAACTTGGCAAGAACCTGCGGATGACGTCATACAAGCGTTCTTCGACGACTTGGTAGAAGTGCCGGTCCGCGCCGACAAACAGAAGAGCCTCACCCGTGACACTACCGACGCGGAGCTGCAGCACATCGCCACTAGGGCGGAAGAGGCTGCGGCAGCAGCTGCCGCGGGCGCGTTTGGGTTCACCGTAGAGGAGGCAGAGGCGGCAGAGGCGGCAAGCCTTGCCGAGCGCAAGGAGTTTATCGGCGAGGAAGAGCTTGCCGGTCCTGAAGACGAGCCGAGCGAGGCCGGCGAGGAAGAGCCCGAGCCTTCAGACAGCTTGCCGCAGGCGGAGCCCCCGGCCCCGCCAAGAAGGCGTCTCCGCAGGGCCGGGGACGTAGCGGGGCGGCAAACGAGCCAACAGCCACCAAGCCGTGCGACACGCTCTACCATGGCAAGCAATGTTGCCGCGGGAGCGCCTCATGCTGTCGCGGCAACTGGAGCAGGATCTTCCCGGTCCACCGCCACCGCCCCTGCCAAGCGGGCAAGGGATCCTACTCCTCCGCCTCGCCGCACTGGAGGGGAGCCGGACTTCGATCTCTCCGCGCTCAGCTCCGACGAGGAGGAAGAAGAGTAAGTTTCTTTGGTGTTCTTGTAATTCTTCAATTCTTGCTATCTTGTTGCTTTCGTCTTGCATCTGACTTGCTTCGATCTAAATCCATTCCTTTTCAGGACGCTGGCCCAGAGAGCGGCGAAGAGAGCCAAGGCCCCAGTGATTGTCATCGAAGATGATCCCACCGTGTCAGCAGGTGGTGTGTCCGAGACCACCTTGACGGACCCGGCAACTACTCCGCAGAGCAGCCCCCAGCGCAGCCCTCAGCGTAAGTTTGTAGTTCACTTCTTGCTGTCAGGCGTGCATGGGTGCTCTCTACTAACATCTTGCTTGTTGATTTGTGTAGGAGCAGAACAGCCTCACCAGGAGGGCCCGGAAGCCGCCCCCGAAGCGCCATCCGCTTCGACTACGCCGCCAAGGGAGGAGTCCCCGGCAAGGGAGCGCTCTCCTGCAAGGGAGGACTCCCCGGCAAGGGACAATTCTCCGGCAAGGGACGGCACCAGTGATCCTCCGGCGGTCGAGACCGCGACCGCAGATCCTAGCACAGGTAATCTCCTTTCCTGAGAACTTTCCTTGGGCTCTTCTTCTTCTGAATTCCCTTTCTTGGATTTTTGCTTGACTTTTATCCCTTCTTCGTTCTTCAGATCCATCTGCTGCGGAGCCAATGGAGACTGAGGATGCCGGCGAGGAAGGCGCGCGTGGCAGCAATGACGACGCCGCCGCCAACGAAGAAGGGGCCAGTGCTGATGAGCTCGCCGGCGAAGAGGCCGCCAAGGCTGTCGCCGCAGAAGCTGGCGAGGGGTCGGGCGATCGCACTGACGGCCCTGAGGCCGCAGGAGCGCCAGGCGCTGCGCCGACCGCCGATCCCTCCGTCGCTGCCGCGGAGCCAGGCTCCAAAGAGCCCCAGCCCGGCGCCTACTTGAAGGCCGGCGACGGTATCTTCATCAAGCTTCCCTGGGCGTCGAGCTCCAGGACGCCGGTTGAAGGAGAAACTTTTGACGAGGAGGTGCTCGCCTCCGCCGGGCTATCGTTGGTCCATGCACCAAGCAGCAGCAGTGGCGAGCCTGAGGAGGAGCAGCTGCTACGGAAGCTGCTGTCACTCTACCGCGCACAACAAGCCAAACTGGCTTCCCGGGAAGCGCTTGTCGCGAAGGCGGGAGTCGATATGGAGAAACACGTGGAGGAGCTCTGGGGCCTCAATCAAGAAGCTCTCCAGTCCCTGGCACAGGAGCGGGAGCGACTCGCCGAGGGGCGTACAGCCTTCCTTCTCGAGAAGGCCGAAGCTGAGGAGGAACAAAGGCTTGCTGCCGAGAAGCAATCCGCGCGAGAAGGCGAGTTGGTGCAGCGGAAGGCCAACCTTGACAGCTACGAGGAGGAGCTTGTCGCGCGCGAGGAAACACTTGGCGGGGCTCTCAAGGAAGCAAGGGATGCCGCCGCAACTACAGAGGCCGCCAAGAAAGAGCTGGAGGCAAAGGTGGCGCAACTGGAGGCTAATATCAGGAAGATCGGCGAGGAGCTTTCCGCGCTCAAGCGTGAGTGCGAGAAGGATGCTGCCGCCCATGGTGAGCTGCAGGGTCTTCTCGCTGAGAAGAACAAGGAGCTCAGCGCCGCCAAGGACTCCAACGCGGATCTCGAGTTGAAGCTGGCTACGCTGACTCAGACGCTGGACGCCGCCAAGGAGCGAGAGGTGACCTTGTCGGAGAAGATCAAGGCCGACGAGGCGCTGCTAGCGAGCATCGCCGTTACCCAGAACTCATTTAGGGAGACGGTGGAGCATTGGACCGAGGGTCTAGTGAACATCGCCGCAGTCATCGACGGGGAGCTAGCGCAGCTGGGGATGGAGGACTTTGGGTATCCCTCTGATGAGCATCTCCAACCCAGCACCAAGCTCAGCCTGTTCTTCAAGGGCGTGGCGACGGCACTCCAGCGACTTCGGGAGAGGATCCCAAAGCAGCTGGCCGACGAGTCGCGCAGGATTTGCGCGGGGGCTCTCCAGAAGGTGCTGATGAAGGTGGCCTTCCGCAACCCAGGCCTCAACCTCACCAACGTCCTCAGATCCTTGTCGCCGGATGCTGATCGGGATGCGCTCAAGGCCCTTGTTGCACCCATTGTGGACAAGGTGAGCGAGATCAAGAGGGTTGAGGGCGAACGCGTAGACTAGGCCGCCCATGTCTTTTTCTCCTTGTCGCTGCTAGTCATATTATAAGATCAATCTATTAGAGCTGCGACAAGTTACTTTGTAATATAACTCGACAAGTTATTTCTGGTATCAATTGCTACGTTATTTCCTTTACTAGATTCCTTCCTTTGTATGTTTTTACCCTACGCTTTTAGGGAACTTGTCGGCGCAGGCACCCGAGCCGCGAGCGCTGAGTGCGGGACATCAGCAGCCTGCTGGCGGTGCCGCTTCCGACAAGAAACCTTGTCGCGACTAGATGCAGCACACTTAAGTTGTTGAGCGGACTCGAAACAAAGTAAGGGCGCAACTAGCTACGAGTTGGTTCCTCCACGCACAGGTTTTCCATACAAAGCACGATCATTCGAGGAAGATAACTTAAAAATTTAAAAACTGATTGCTCAAACTTTTGCAACTTAGCTTTTCTGTCGTTTGGCAACTTAGCTTTTCTGTCGTTTGCTTTCCGGCAAGGCGAAACTTGCTTGAACGATGCCTGGTCCACATCATAATCTTCTCCTCCCCCCCCCCCCGGAAAACTTGTGTGCGAGGGAACCTTGCTTTCCTTTGTTGAGAAAAAAGAAAGAAGAGAAAATAAAGATATGGTGCCTTCCGGCTCGTTATTGCTTACCGGGGGTAGGTGCTGCACAAAGTGTCAGATAATGCATGCAAATATAAAGTATAAAGCATGAAATCGACAAGATGTGCAGAGCACATGAGCTTTACTTATGCACGGGATCTGCGCCCGGCTTTGTACAAAGGATTACATGCAACATCGGCAAGACTTGTACAAAAGGTGGTTGCCGGAACGGGTTCCGGCAACTGCACCCTACGGGTAAAACTTACGAAGATGCTCAATGTTCCAGGAGTTGCTCACCGGAGTGCCATCTTCGGTCTCAAGGCGGACAGCGCCAGGCCTAGTGACTCGTTTCACCCGGTAAGGGCCTTCCCACTTCGGCGTCAACTTGTTGGAATTCTTGGCGGACTGAACGCGCCGAAGAACAAGGTCGCCTTCCTCGAAGCTTCTGACATTAACTTTGCGGCTATGGTAGCGGCGCAAAGCTTGCTGGTATCAAGCAGCTCGTACAGCAGCCTGAAGACGATCCTCCTCAAGGAGCAGCGCGTCATCTTGTCGCAGTTGCTCTTGCTCAAGCTCATCATAAGCGAGCACTCGAGGTGATCCGTATACGAGTTCCGTGGGGAGAACTACCTCTGCTCCATAGACTAGAGCGAAAGGCGTCTGGCCAGTGGCTCGATTTGGCGTCGTCCTGATCGACCAAAGAACCACCGGCAGCTCCTTGATCCAGTTCCTTCCGCACTTGTGCAGCCTGTCGAAAGTTCTGGTCTTGAGCCCGCGCAGCACTTCAGCATTTTCCCTCTCCGCTTGACCGTTGCTTCTCGGATGGGCAACATGAGTGAAGCAGACCTTGGCGCCAAGGTCTTGGACGTACTACATGAAGGTGCGGCTCGTGAATTGCGTGTCGTTGTCGGTGATGATCCTGTTAGGGATCCCGAAACGGCAAACAATCGACCTGAAGAACTTGACTACTGACTGTGCTGTCACCTTCCTCACTGGTTCCACTTCCGGCCACTTTGTGAACTTGTCGATTGCAACGTACAAGTACTCAAAGCCCCTGACAGCTCGGGGGAAGGGGCCGAGGATATCGAGCCCCCAGACCAAAAATGGCCAGGATAAAGGGATCGTCTGGAGAGCTTGAGCTGGCTAGTGTATCTGCTTGGAATGGAACTGGCACGCTTCACACTTGGTTACTTGTGCAGTTGCATCCTGGAGGACTGTCGGCCAAAAGAAACCTTGCCGAAAAGCTTTGCCGGCAAGTGCTCTTGCGCCAATGTGGTGGCCACATATGCCTCCATGTATCTCTGCCAACAGCTTTTGTCCGTCTTCCCGGCAAATACACTTCAATTTCACACCGTTGAGTCTTCTTCTGTACAGTGTGCTATCGACAAACTGGTACATACTTGACTGTCGGGCTACTTTTTCTGCTTCTTCTTGCTCTTCGAGAAGTTCTCCTGTCTGAAGGAAATGGACAATCTGCTGTGCCCATGCTAGAGCTTGTGGCTCGACAACAAGGACTAAAGGCACATCTGCTGCTGCGGGAACATCCACTTCTACGGCAAGAACCTGCGGCTCAGCCGGAGCTTGATGTTCCCCGACAAGCTTGCCGGAGCAAAGCTTGTTGGGGGCGTTTGCTATGATGGAAAAAACCATAAGGTTTGCCGAAGCAGACTGCCCGTCAGCATCCTTGGTGTTGATCTTGGGGACTTTCTTGGCGGCGGCTTCAGGGAGCTCTGCTGGAAAATAGTCACCAGAAATCAACTTCCTCTTCTTGCCTAGTCCAGTTGATGGTGCTACGGATGGTTGAGTCAGCTTGAGCACAAAGATCCCTGGTTCCACAGGTAACTTCAGTGCAGCACACTTTGACAGGCCATCGGCAATGTCGTTCTGAGCTCTCGGAACATGCTCCATCTGCAGGCCGTCAAAGTGCTCTTCTAGCTTTCTCACTTCATCAACATAAGCTTCCATCAATGGACTCTGGTAATTCTTGTTCACTTGGCGGACGACAAGCTGTGAGTCACCTCTAACAATGAGCTTCTTGATCCCAAGGTCTGCTGCGATCCTGAGACCGGCAAGCAATCCTTCATACTCTGCAGTATTGTTGGTTGCTTGCTCCTTGGGAAAGTGCATCTGGACTACGTACTTGAGGTGTTCTCCGGTGGGTGCGACAAGTAGCACGCCCGCACCGGCGCCTTGCATTGAGAAGGCACCATCAAAGTACATCAGCCACTCTTTGCTTGCCTCCTTGACGGGGATGCTCGTCTCTGGAATTTCTTCATCTGGTGTTGGCGTCCACGCTGCTATGAACTCTGCCAATGCTCTGCTTTGGATAGTTGAAGTGCTCTCAAACTTGAGGCCAAAGCTTGACAGTTCCAACGCCCACTCTACAATCCTGCCTGTCGCTTCTGGATTTTGCAGTATTCTCTTCAGCGGAAAGCGAGTGACAACTGTGATCTCATGTGCTTGGAAGTAATGGCGCAGCTTTCTCGAGGCCATGAGGAGGCCGAAAAGCAACTTCTACACACCAGAGTACCTTGACCTAGCCCCCTACAGAAGGGAACTTCCCGGGTTGATTCCTTGAAATGTGCCGGTTTCTTCGAGCTCGCTGTTAGGGATCTGGAGTTTCTGGAGCACTGCGGAGGAGATCAGGTTCAAGCCGGCCCCACCGTCAACTAACATCTTAGTGACTTTGAGGTTGCGGATAGTTGGTGAAACCAACATCGGCAAGCACCCGACCGCAGTTACGCGATCAGGGTGGTCCTCAATATCAAAGATGATAGGCGTGCCGGACCATTTGAGTGGCTTGCGTGACTCGACGGGTGGTTCTGCTGCATTAACTTCCTGCACCCACTGCTTGAGCTGGCGGTGCGAAGTATGCAGAGAAGCACCGCCATCAACGCACAGGACCTCTGTGGCTTTCTGGAACTCCTGCTCATTAGTCTCCTCATCATCCATGTCTTCATCATCGTCGTCATCTTCATCCTTGTCGCGGCCGCGAGGAGGTCTGTCTCCTTGCCGCTGCTTGGCCTTGCCGCGGCGTCCTCCTCGGCCGGGACGTTTCTTGCCGGATCCTCCAGCACCCTCCTGGGCCTTCTCCTTGTCGCGCCGCTCATATTCAGCTTTCTGTTGCTCAACAAGCTGCTCGACCTTCTTGCAGCTCTGGAGATCGTGGCCCTTGGTGCGGTGGATCTTGCAATTCTGCTTGTTGGTGCTGTCTTGCTTGTCGGTGACCGCCACATCTGCGGCAACCTCCTTGCCGGAGCTGCCAACTTTGGACTTCTTGCCGGACTGCTTAACGACCAGCACCTCTTTGCCTTTCTTCTTCCTGTTATTCCGCCGCCGGCTTTTCCCTGCCGGGGCAGCATCCTCGCTGTCAGATCCTCCTGCTCCAATATTCTCTCCGGGGAGTCTCCTCCCTTCTTTAGCACGTGCACACTTGTCGGCCAGGGCATATAGCTCACTAACGTCTCTGATCT
Organism: Triticum aestivum; assembly: GCF_018294505.1. Lineage (NCBI taxonomy): Eukaryota > Viridiplantae > Streptophyta > Magnoliopsida > Poales > Poaceae > Triticum > Triticum aestivum. The sequence continues at coordinate 256,716,981 of NC_057798.1, read as the reverse complement.
TGCACATCGCCATCTCCTCCCGCATCCTGCGGTTTCGCACGTTCTGATGGAACGCGCTGATCACCGCGGTAGGGTGGATGTCTGGGATGTTGTGTTGTACATTTCTGAATCTCTGAATGTACTTGCACAGGGGCTCTCCTTCCTTCTGGGCAAGCAGATGAAGGTCACTCTCTTGTCCATGAGGCTTGTGGCCGCCTGTGAAGGCGCCGACAAACTGATGGCATAGATCGGCCCAAGAGGATATGGAGTTGTCTGGCAAGTGCATGAGCCAGGATCGGACGTTGGGCTTGAGCACCAGCGGGAAGTAGTTGGCAAGGATCTTGTCGTCCCGTCCCCTGGCAGCTTGCACCGCAATGGTGTAGATGCTGAGGAACTCCGACGGATGCATCTTGTCGTCGTACTTCTCCGGTACGTCTGGCTTGAACTTCTTCGTGCTGGGCCACTGGACTTGCCGCAGCTCACAAGTGAATGCAGGGCAACCTACCGCGTACGGCAAGTCGCTTGGTTCCCCTGGCGCATGCATGTCAACAGGAAGCCCAGTGCGCTTGTCGGATTGACGTCGCGCTTCTCTTTAGCGCTCGATGCGAGTACGAGCGTCTTCTTGTTGTCGATCGTGAAGAACCTGGCGCTGATCACGACGAGCTCGTGGATCCGACGATGCGGTGGAGTCGCTGTCGAGGGGGATCCGACGACTCGGTGATCTTGGCCTTGGGGAGGGAGAGTGCATGGTGGTTGCACCCTCACCGGTCTTGTCGCCATCGGCTCGCGGCTGGCAACCCTGCCGCGGCAGCGACGAGCTCGGCTGCCGTGGAGTGTCGCCGTTGGCGAAGCCGATGAGACTTTGAATGGTGGCCCTCCATTGGTCGGTCTTGTCTGCCGTTGGAGGGTAATCCAGGAGCAGTTGAGCTTGTGCCAAAGCTTCTCCTGGAGTGGTGGGCGGCAGTGGCGAACGGTGCAAGGAGCGGGATGTGCTCGGACTCCTAACTATTTTAGAAGGAGCAGTATCCCGTCCAAGCGACCGTGCCTCGCTCGTGCCAGCAGGCTGGCGCGCATGCTGGTCTTGAGCGCCCCGAGATCCACCAGCTTGATCTTGGCCTAACATGCGTATGGCACTGCGAGTGCCATGACGCTGTTGGTCCTGCGCCTCCTGAGATGGGCGCGGACCATGTACGGTCGCCGAGGTTTGTGCAGCCTTGTCCTTGGACCTGGCAGCATCATAAGCTTCCTCGTCGACGTCTGTTCTTCCGCCGGCGTCCATTCCACCACCCATTTTCTCCAGTGGTGGTGGAAGTGACGTGGACGGAGCAGCTGCCGCCGAAGTCTTCTTCTTCGGTGGCATGTCGATGAAGAAAACGAAAATCTAGCTCGTGTGAACGCCGGATCAGGTTCACGCAATCTCGACGTCCCCTACCTGGCGCGCCAAAGATGTCGGGGAAACTAATCCACGAACACCTATGGGACCGGCGAACCGAGACCCTTTCGGTTCGGCGGGGGGGCGGAGATTGCACGAAGAGCAGATCGAGGCGATGCACACGAGCAGTTTACCCAGCTTCGGAGCTCTCCGGAGAGATAATACTCCTACTGCTGCTTGTATGATTGTATTATGTTCTTACTCGAGAGAGCTAAGTGTTTCTCTGGTTTCGAATGAACCGAACCTCGTGTGTGATTTTCTGGGTCCGAACCCCCTCTACGTTGCGCATGGGCCTCCTTTTATATGCTCAAGGGGTCACCGACAGGTGGCAACGCAGAGAAGGGTAAAAGTGTAAAAAGAGAGGTGGTTGGTACAGCTACCTGTACAGTGCACCCTACCTAACCCTGACGGCAGGGGACAAGGGCATTAAATGCCCGTCTGAGTCGCCCAAACAGTGCAGGAAAGGACCGTCAGGGACGCCACCGTTCGCCACGATGGCGATCTTGTCAGCTCCGCATGCCACCTCGCACCGCTGGCTGCACAGCCTCCCACCACGCGCGCCTGGAAAGGCCCCTAGAGCGACAGGTTGGTGGATGTGCTGGAGCATGGGTATAGAGTGGCCGCCTGCCGCGGCAAGCGCCTTGCCGCGGCCGTTGTCTTGTCGAGTCCGGAAGCTTGTCGCTCACCGGGCCTCGAGATGCCTTGGTTGGTCTTCCCGGCAAGCTCCTCTTGCCGGGGCCTTGTTGCTTTGCCGGGACGCGTGGCGCGTCACGGAAAGTTCCTTGGGACGCCTTGGTTGGCCTTCCCGGCAAGCTCCTCTTGCCAGGGCCTTGTTTCCTTAGCTTGAATACTTTGTTCTTGAATGGCTCCAAGGGTACCACGGAGGATCTTGGTGGTCGCCCAGCAAGCCTCGCCGCGGGGTGCTGCAACTGCCCGTGCACAAGTTTGGGGTACCAAGGTACCCCTATTCTAGTACACCGACAACATACATCAAGTGTTCTCATCATAAAGACTCAATCCAATAAGATAACTTCAAGAGGGAAACTCAATTCATCACAAGAGACTAGAGGGGGAGAAACATCATAAGATCCAACTATAATAGCAAAGCTCGCTATACATCAAGATCCTATTATGTGTTATGATCCAACAACCTCGAAGTGACAATAATCGGGATACTTCTCGGTGATGACCGTAGTTTGAGGAGTTCATGTATTCACTAAGTGCTAATGCTTTGGTCCGGTACTCTATTAAAAGGAGGCCTTAATATCCCTTAGTTTCCATTAGGACCCCGCTGCCACGGGAGGGTAGGACAAAAGATGTCATGCAAGTTCTTTTCCATAAGCACGTATGACTATATTGGGAATACATGCCTACATTACATTGATGAATTGGAGCTAGTTCTGTGTCACCCTATGTTATAACTATTACATGAGGAATCACATCCTACATAATTATCCATCACTAATCCAAAGCCTACGAGATTTTCACATATTGTGCTTCGCTTATTTACTTTACCGTTGCCACTGTTACAATCTCTACAAAACTGCTATCGTTACTTTTACCACTATTACCTTTACTATCATACTACTTTGCTACTAAATACTTTGCTGCAGATACTAAGTTATCCCGATGTGGTTCAATTGTCAACTCAACTGCTAATAATTGAGAATATTCTTTGGCTCCCCTTGTGTCGAATCAATAAATTTGGGTTGAATACTCTACCCTCGAAAACTGTTGCGATCCCCTATACTTGTGGGTTATCAAGACTATTTTCTGGCACCCTTGCCGTGGAGCATAGCTCTATTCTTTGAGTCACTTGGGATTTATTATATCGGCTGATCACTATGAGAAACTTGAAAGACGAAAGAACTAAGATTTTTCCCTCAACTACGAGGGGGGGTAAGGAACTGCCATCTAGCTTCGCACTAGATTCTCCTTCTGTTTTGAGTAAGCTCGCGACACCTAAACCTGCTACTGCTATGAATTCTGATATGTCGCATGTTATTTATGATGCCACTTCTACTATGCATGATACTTATGATGAAACTACTTCTACGCTTGATACTACTTTGCCATTAGGTGAATTTCTAGATGAACAACTTGCTAGGGTTAGAGAGAATAAAATTATTGAAGATGAAATTATTGATGATAGTGATTATGAAGGTTCTCCCCCTAAGTATGAATTGCCTGTTGTTCCTGAGGGTTATGTTATGGATGAAGAAGCTACTAGAGCTATTCTTGCTTGCAATGATAGATATGATCTTAAGAAGTTATTAGCTAAATGGAAGCAGCAATCCCTGAATGCTAGAATGAAATATGACCCTGCTTTTGCTACTTCCCCTATTTTTGTTACTTATAAGGATTATGAATTCTCTGTTGATCCTGAGTTAATTACTTTGGTTGAATCTGATCCTTTTTATGCCTATGAATCTGAAACTGTTGTGGCACATCTTACTAAGTTAAATGATATAGCCACCCTGTTCACTAATGATGAGAAGTCTCGCTACTATTATATCCTTAAGATATTTCTGTTCTCATCAAAGGGTGATGCTAAAACTTGGTTTAATTCCCTTGATCATGGTTGTGTGCGTAGTCCCTAGGATATGATTTATTACTTCTCTGCTAAATATTTCCCTGCTCATAAGAAACAAGCTGCATTGCGGGAAATATATAATTTTGTGCAAATCAAAGAAGAGAGTCTCCCACAAGCTTGGGGGAGGCTTCTCCGATTACTTAATGCTTTGCCTGATCATCCTCTTAAGAAAAATGAAATACTTGATATCTTTTATAATGGACTAACCGATGCTTCCAAGGACCACTTGGATAGTTGTGTTGGTTGTGTTTTCAGGGAAAGAACAGTCGACCAAGCTGAATTGTTATTGAATAATATGTTAACTAATGAAAATAATTGGACTCTTCCTGAGCCAATTGAGCCAACTACTGAGCCTATTCCTAAACTAACTCCGAAGAATAGGGGTGTTCTATTTCTCAGTTCTGAAGATATGCAAGAGGCAAAGAAATCTATGAAAGAAAAAGGTATTAAAACTGAAGATGTTAAGAATTTACCTCCTATTGAAGAAATACATGGTCTTCATATACCGCCTATTGAAGAAACACATGGTCTTGATAACCCGACACAGGTAGTAAAGGTAAATTCTCTCTATAGATATGATAAAGTTGAAATCCCGTCTACTAAGTTTCCTAGCCAATGTTTAGCTGAATTTGATGACTTTATGGCTAGAGAAGAAAGTTTTAATGCTTATTTTGGTAGAGAATTAAAGAGTAATGCTTACATGATTGGACGCTTGAGTGATTATATGGCTAGAGTTAAGGGTGAACTTAAACTCATTAGCAAATATGCTTCTATGGTTACCACTCAAGCTGAACAAGTACTTAAAGCTCAAAGTGATTTGCTCGATGAATTAAATAATAAATATGATTTTGTTGTTAGAGTGGCTACTAGAACTGGTAGAATGACTCAGGAACCTTGTATCCTGAAGGCCACCCTAAGAGAATTGAGCAAGATTCTCAGAGAAATAATGTAGATGCACCTAGTCCTTCTAAAAAGAAGAAAAGGAAAAATGATAAGACTTTGCATGCTTCTAGTGAACATGTTGTAGACACACCTGAGAATCCCAATGATATTTCAATTTCTGACGCTGAAACACAATCTGGTGATGAACATGAACCTAGTAATAATGTTAATGATAATGTTCATGTTGATGATCAACCTAGCAATACTAATGATGTAGAGATTGAACCTGTTGTTGATCTTGATAACCCACAATCAAAGAATCAACGTTATGATAAGAGAGACTTTGTTGCTAGGAAGCACGGTAAAGAAAGAGAACCATGGGTTCAGAAACCCATGCCTTTTCCTCCTAAACCATCCAAGAAAAAGGATGATGAGGATTTTGAGTGCTTTGCTGAAATGATTAGACATATCTTCTTGCGTATGCGCTTAACTGATATGCTTAAAGTAAATCCTTATGCCAAATATATGAAAGATATTATTACAAATAAAAGAAAGATACCGGAAGCTGAAATTTCCACCATGCTTGCTAATTATACTTTTAAAGGTGGAATACCAAAGAAACTTGGAGATCCAGGAGTACCAACTATACCATGCTCCATTAAAAGAAACTATGTTAAAACTGCTTTATGTGATCTTGGAGCTAGTGTTAGTGTTATGCCTCTCTCTTTATATCGTAGACTTGAATTGAATAAGTTGACACCTACTGAAATATTTTTGCAAATGGACGATAAATCAACTGCTATACCTGTCGGTATTTGTGAGGATGTGCCTGTTGTGGTTGCAAATGTCACTATCTTAACAGACTTTGTTATTCTTGATATTCCCGAGGACGATAGTATGTCGATTATCCTTGGTAGACCCTTTTTGAATATTGCAGGGGCTGTTAGTGATTACAACAAAGGCAATGTCACCTTTCATATTAATGGTAATGAGCATATGGTACACTTTCCGAGGCAACAATCTCAAGTTCATAGCATCAATTCTATTGGAAAAGTTCCAACTATCATTATTGCAGATTTTGAATTTCCTCTTCCTCCTGTCAAGAAAAAATATGATATTCTTATTATTGGGGATGTTCATATCCCTCTTGAGGTAACCTAGTGTTATTCGAAATTTCTCTGGTTCCATGATTATTCGGAATGAGTTTGTTAACAAGACTTGATCAACCTTGTTAGTGGATTCCTTTTGATGATCATGAGATGGATGAAACTAGAAGGCACAACCTTCTGTGCCCTCCTTTTTACTTTCTGTTATTTAGAATGAATAAAGCAAAAAATAGTATTATCTGTCTCTATTCTGAATTATCCATGCAATAAAAAATATCCCGAAAATAAAAGTTCTCCAAATGGCCTGCCAATTTAGTATGATTTTTTATGGAATATTTGAGGATTTTAGGCACTAAGAACATAGCAGGGGGGCAAGCACCTGGCCATGAGGGTCCAGGGCGTGCCCACTCTGACTGGGCGCGCCCCCTGCCTCGTGGGCCCATGGTGGCCCCCACCACTTATTCCTGCACCCACACACTCCATCTTCCTCCCAAAAAAATCCCCATCCAGCTCAAGCACGAGTTCTAGCTCATTTTGCTGCGATTTTCGATCTCCTTGCTCAAAGCTCCATTCACAAAACTGCTTTGGGAGATTGTTCCTTGGTATGTGACTCCTCCAATGGTCCAATTAGTTTTTGTTCTAGTGCTTTATTCATTGCAAATTTTTGCTGCCTAGGTGACCCTGTTCTTGAGCTTGCATGTCAAATTTATGAGGTCCCAAGTAATTCTAATGCATGATATAGGCTCTAGGCACTTATGGGAGTAGTTGCTACCAATCTTGTCGAGTTTTATCCACTTTTATTTTGAATTACTAAAAATTTCAGAAATTTTTCAGAGGAAGAAATATGTGTAGGAAAATGTACCAAGGTGGTTCTTCAACAAAGAAAGGACCCAGGCGTGGTATGCGTGAGTAAGACGATGAACCACCGAGGGAAGCTGATGTGCGGCCTTGTGAATGGCCGTCAGAAGAGTTTATGGTAAAAGCAGGCATCAAGGATGAATTTGATGCATATGTGCATAATGCCGATCTTGAGGACTTCATGCAAGATAAGTGTCCTCAGTACTACTACTTGACTGATTCATTCATGAGAAGGTTTAAATTTACATCTTCGCGTAATTCTCAAAATGTCCTGTTTGATATTTATGATCAATCATATACCATGGACTTAGAGGATTTTACTACTGCTTGCAAACTCCCACAGTGTGGTAATGTTAATGAACCCCATAAATCTGAATATAAAGATTTTCTAGCTAGTATCACTGTGGGAGAATCTAGGGACATAGCACAAGCTACCATAGGGAGCATTCATTTTCCTGCTATACATTATTTTGCTCTCTTCATTGGTAGATGCATTAATGGTAAAGATGAAGCATGTCACATGTGTGTTCTTGATCTTTGTGTCCTCAAGAGTGCTTTATTAGGTAATGAGGATTACAACTTGGGGGCAATTGTTGCACGTAGGTTGCATAATAATGGTTTAGTTGGAGATTTATTTGGAGGGATTTATGCAACCCGTGTTGCTAATTATCTTGGTATACCTCCATGTGAGGGTGATAGGGAGTTGCTCCCCGCTTATTTAGATTATGATGCTATGGTCAGTCATCATTTTCTTGTGAGGAATGAACAATTCCTCCAGTATCTACTAATCCTTGACAGACGTCGCGCTGTCCATGTTACTCTCCCTTCTCCTTCCCTTTTTGATTACCAGGCAAAAAAAGATATGTTGTCACCAGGGAGGAGACAAACGAACACGAGAGGAGATCGGAGGCAGCTCGTCACCATGCCGCAGCTCAGGAGGCAATGGCTGCTGCATCTCAGTATGACCCCAGTTATAACTTCGGATATCAGTCAGGTTATCCATGGCCATAGACCAACTTAGGCCAAAATCCTAAGCTTGGAGGAATACGTATTTCTCACCGACATTACATTCATGTTCACACACTCATTCTAGTTGTCGGTGCTCATACTTTTCATTGTATTATCCATGCTAGTTTAAATTATTTTTCTAGCTTTCTTCTTGTGTGTTTGATAAACCTTAAGAAAAACCAAAAAATTAGTTATCTTAATTTCCATGCTTGTAGTAGTAATTAAAATGAAAACCCCAAAAGATTTCTCGTTCTTCTTTTGCTTGTTGGGAGCTTTCCCGTGCAAATAGTTTTATTTCTTTTCCTTGCCTTTCGGGGTCGAGAGGAGAAGACCATAAAGAAAATGTTTAGTGGCTCTCATATGCATGATTGTTTATTTAACCAAGAGCCCATATTACCTTGTCTTCTCCCTTGAATTGAATGCTTGTAGATTCCAGCTTAGTCCAATGCACGTGCACTATTATTATTATACACACCGTTCGGTCGTGCAAGTGAAAGGCAATAATGACGATATATGATGGACTGATTGAGATGAGAAAAGCTGGTATGAACTCGACCTCTCTTGTTTTGTAAATATGATGAGTTCATCGTTCCTGATTCAGCTTATTATGAATAAACATGTTTGCAATGAAAATTAGAGATTATAGTTGCTTATGTCATGCTTAATTAGCTAGGAGCTTATAATGGTTTACCTTGCGTGCCAACATTTTATTAAAATGGTTGTGATGTGGTATGATAGGGTGGTATCCTCCTTTGAATGATTCGAGTGACTCGACTTGGCACATGTTCACGCATGTAGTTGAAGGAAAATCAACATAGCCTTCACGACATTTATGTTCATGGTGGATTATATCCTACTCATGCTTGCACTCGGTGTTGATTAATTTTAATGCATGTTCATGACTGTTGTCGCTCTCTCAGTTGGTCGCTTCCCAGTCTTTTGCTACCCTTCACCTGTACTAAGCGGGAATACTACTTGTGCATCCAGACTCCATAAACCCCAAAGTTATTCCATATGAGTCCACCATACCTTCCTATATGTGGTACTTACCTACCGTTCCAAGTAAATTTGTATCTGCCAAACTCCAAACCTTCAAATGAAATTTTGTTTTGTATGCTCGAGCAGCTCATGTATCAACTAGGGATGTCTATATCTTCCATGCTAGGTGGGTTATTCTCAAGAGGAGTGGACTCCGCTCATCATTCACGAGAAAATGGCTGGTAACTGGGATGCCTAGTCCCATGATCAAGAAGATCAAAGCAAATTGAAATAATTAAACAAAACTCCCCAGGGCTGTTACTAGTTGGAGGCACTCGTTGTTTCGAGCAAGCCATGGATTGATGCTTGTTGGTGGTGGGGGAGTATAAAATTTACCATTCTGTTTGGGAACCGCCTATAATGTATGTAGCATGGAAGATATCGAGATCTCATAGTTGTTGCGTTGACAGTGAAAGTATACAGCTCAAAATGTTTTTCATCTCTATTTTAAAATCGAGCTCTGGCACCTCTACAAATCCATGCTTCCCTCTATGAAGGGCCTATCAATTTACTTTTATGTTGAGTCATCACCCTCTTATTAAAAAGCACCCGCTGGAGAGCACATTGTCATTTGCATGCATTACTATTAGTTTATATTGGGTATGACTTGACTGGATCTCTTGTACCACGAATTACAATGTTTAGTCAATTCTTGATCTTTAAAGGTGCTCTGCATTTATGTTTTGCAGTCTCAGAAAGGGCTAGTGAGATACCATCTTGTTATATCATATTATGATTGTTTTGAGAAAGTGTTGTCATCCGCGATTTATTATTATTGCTTGCTAGTTGATTATGCCATTGATATGAGTAAACATGAGACCTAAGTGTTATTGTGAATATGGTTATCATAATCTTTGTTGAAAACTTGAATGTTGGCTTTACATATTTACAACAACAAGACCAAACAGAGTTTGTAAAAGTTTTTCTTTATCACTTTCAGTTTGTCAACTGAATTGCTTGAGGACAAGCAAAGGTTTAAGCTTGGGGGAGTTGATAGATCTCCAACGTATCTAGTTTTCCAAACACTTTTGACCTTGTTTTGAACTCTAACTTGCATGATTTGAATGAAACTAACCCGGACTAACGATGTTTTTAGCAGAACTGTCATGGTGTTATTTTTGTGCAGAAATAAAAAGTTCTCAGAATGACCTGAAAATCCACGGAGGAACTTTTCAGAAAATAAAATACTGGCAAAAGAATCAAGGCCAGGGGGCCCACACCCTCTCCACGAGGGTGGGGGGCGTGCCCCCTCCCCTGGGCGCGCCCCCCTGCCTTGTGGCCCCCCTAGAGCTCCACCGACCTCAACTCCAACTCTATATATTTGCTTTCGCGGAGAAAAAAGTCAGAGAGAAAGTTTCATCGCGTTTTACGATACGGAGCCGCCGCCAAGCCCTAATCTCTCTCGGGAGGGCTGATCTGGAGTCCGTTCGGGGCTCCGAAGAGGGGGGATTCGTCGTCGTCATCATCATCAACCATCCTCCATCACCAATTTCATGATGCTCACCGCCGTGCGTGAGTAATTCCATCATAGGCTTACTGGACAGTGATGGGTTGGATGAGATTTACCATGTAATCAAGTTAGTTTTGTTAGGGTTTGATCCCTAGTATCCACTATGTTCTGAGATTGATGCTGCTATGACTTTGCTATGCTTAATGCTTGTCACTAGGGCCCGAGTGCCATGATTTCAGATCTGAACCTATTATGTTTTCATGAATATATGTGAGTTCTTGATCCTATCTTGCAAGTCTATAGTCACCTATTATGTGTTATGATCCAACAACCTCAAAGTGACAATAATCGGGATACTTCTCGGTGATGACCGTAGTTTGAGGAGTTCATGTATTCACTAAGTGCTAATGCTTTGGTCTGGTACTCTATTAAAAGGAGGCCTTAATATCCCTTAGTTTCCATTAGGACCCCGCTGCCACGGGAGGGTAGGACAAAAGATGTCATGCAAGTTCTTTTCCATAAGCACGTATGACTATATTCGGAATACATGCCTACATTACATTGATGAATTGGAGCTAGTTCTATGTCACCCTATGTTATAACTATTACATGAGGAATGGCATCCGACATAATCATCCATCACTGTCCAATGCCTACGAGCTTTTCACATATTGTGCTTTGCTTATTTACTTTACCGTTGCTACTATTACAATCACTACAAAACTGCTATTGTTACTTTTACCACTGTTACCTTTACTATCATACTACTTTGCTACTAAATACTTTGCTGCAGATACTAAGTTATCCAGGTGTGGTTGAATTGACAACTCAACTGCTAATAATTGAGAATATTCTTTGGCTCCCCTTGTGTCAAATCAGTAAATTTGGGTTGAATACTCTACCCTCGAAAACTGTTGCGATCCCCTATACTTGTGGGTTATCAGCTGCCATAAGTGTTCCCATGTCATTGCAGTGACGCTTGAGCTATCCCAACTTCAGCTTCAAAGGCTTAAACCAGCAATTGCCCTCCAATGTTATGACTGCTGAATCGGCATTGATGCGGTCCGATGAATGCAAGATCTCCAAAACCCGGTGGACCCAATGGGTGGTCGATTCGCCTTCTTCCTGGACACAGGCGGCTAAATCCACAATTGACATGGGTTGTTTGCACGTGTCCTTGAAGTTCAGTATAAACCGGGCCTTTAACTCGGCCCATGACCCAATGGAGTTAGCTGTCAAACTTTTCAACCAAGTGTGAGTCGTTCCTTCCAACATCATGGTGAAGTACTTAGCACACGCCGCCTCATCTACATCCAGCATCTCCATTGCCATCTCATAGCTTTCGACCCACAACTCGGGTGGTAAATCAGCAGTGTAATTGGGCACTTTACGTGGGCCTTTGAAGTCCTTGGGCAATCGCACATTGCGTAGAGCCGGGGTGAGACACGGCACCCCCCAAGAGCTGAAAACACCTGGTTCCACTGAGGTTGTCGGACAAACCGAAGTAAGCTGACGATCCACGTACTGTGTCGCTAACTCGGCTTCTCGACGCGCTCTACCGTGATCCACCATGTCCTGAGAATTTGCACCACCACCCGCTGGGTTACGCCCTCGAGGGGCGTTATGGTTCCGCGCACTGCTTGACACAGCCAGTTCATCAATATGCCTGTTGTAACTCTGGCTCGGACAAGGGGTTGAATGAATCCTGTCTCGACTATACGAATAAGCCTGCTGCTGGACCATAGTCGTTTGAAGGATATCTCTTGCTCGCCGCGTTTCAACCGCTGCCGGAGACTCGCCCTCCATTGGAATGGCTGCCAATCGCGACGCCGCGGTGATCATGTTATCCAAAGGGGTGGAAAAGTGACCCGGTGGTGTCGGCGTGTACTGAGGCGGGTCATGGTTCCGTCGAGGCGGGTCCATCGTTCGTGGCTGATCCAGTGCTCCTGCCCCAGGTGCTTCAATCCGGTTTATCGCTGCCGGGTTACTGGTCCCCGCGCCTGGCGTGTTAAAGAGGTTCATTGCTTCATAAACCGGCGGTAGACGAAACCGATGCCTCCTTCTCAACACATCGTTTGAAGCGTTCTGATCCAGCATGAGCCGGTAATTTTCTGCCTGAATTCATTGTGCCTGAGCATCCAAAGCGGCCCGCTCCTCAGCCATCCTGGTTTCCTCAGCCGCTAGGTCCTCCTTGGCCTGAGCTTTGATCTTGCAGCTTTGTGACATCCATGTTATGCTGATCTTGATTACCCGGGGTAACCTCTATGGTCAACAACGTCGTCCAGGCGTCCAATAAGCCAGACAGGACTTGAGCCGGCTGGCGCGCGGGGCCTCCTGCCCCGGCTCCCGATCCGGAAATCATCGCCGCTGCAGCCGATGAGTGATGCGTGGGCGGTTTACCGGCCATGAAGATCGCAACCCGATTTAGCGGTTCAAGTGGGTCTGGAATACTGTCGCCATCGGAATAGCCCCCAAACCGGACATCTTGCAATTGGTAAAGTGACTCGGTCTCACCGGTGGATGACTCACCCTCTGAATAAACGACCGTCTCCCCATCGGATACCGGTTTAGACTCCACACCATTGATGAATCCTACGAACGCACGCTTCATGGCGGGATGAACCCGGGTGGGGCTTGCATGCTGAGCTGTCTCGATGAGCACTACAAAAAAAGACACATCCGTGACATTTTGGGATGAACGAAAAAAATTTCTGTCATACATATGACACTTCTATGACGATAATTGTGACAAAACCCGGTATCATCATAGATGTGGTGGTCTCCTACTTCTATGACAAAAAATCATGACAGAAAATGGGCTTTTCATCCTGGGCGGGCAGGAGACGCGGCCGCATGACATTCTTTGGGCCGTCCATGACGGAAAAAACCGTGGTAGAAGCGAGGGCGAGGAAAATTTTAGGGAGTTCCCTGTTACGGTGGGAGGTCGGGGGCCGAGCGATGTGCGTTTCTCTCGTAAGGTACGCGCATGTGTGCGAGGCGTTGGCTCTAACTGAACCCGAGCGAGGCGTTGGGCTCTAACTAAACCCGGGCATTGAACTGCAGGCTACGCGTTACTGAACCCGAGCAATTGATCGATGGCTATTAACTGAACCTGATCAAGCGATTCCTTCGCTACTACTGCTAACTGAAGTCGATCGATTGGATGAACAGTGAGCGTTGCAAGGGGCGGGGGGTTGGATGAACAGTGAGCGGTGGCGTTTGCCTCTGGATGAACAGGACCCTGTGGTGTGGAGGGCTGGATGAACAGTAGACGATGGAGGGGTGCTCGTGGAGGGGTGGTTGAACAGGACCCCGTGGTGTGGAGGGTTGGATGAACAGTAGATGGTGGAGGGGTGGTTGAACAGTAGCCGGTGAAGTAGCGCGCGGTGGAGGCTGGATGAACAGGAGCCCGTGGAGGCTGGAGGAGGTCGATGGTGGAGATGAACAGTATCCCGTGGAGTCCCGTTTTGTGGTACGCCACACCCCTCCCGATGAACAGGACCCCCGTTTCGACTGTAGGAGGTCCGTTTCGTCTGTTTTGCAGTACGCCACACCCCTCCCAATCAACCGGACCCCGTTTCGACCGTATAGCGCTCCAACACAAGTCCGTTTCCTCCGTTTTGTAGTATGCCACACCCCTCCCGATCAACAGGACCCCTGTTTCAACCATAGGAGGTCCGTTTCCTCCGTTTTGCGGTACGCCACACCCCTCCCGATCAACAGGACCCCATTCCGAACGTAGGAGGTCCGTTTCCTCCGTTCTATGGTACGCCAGGCCTCGTTTCCATCGCCTGTTCCGTCCAAGCCCTCCCGATGAACACGACCACGCATTCTGTTCCGACCCAGCCGGTTGGCTCCCACGCGTTCCGTTGCCTCCCGATGAACACGACGCATTACGTTGCCTCCCCATGAACACGATGCATTCCGTTGCCTCCCCATGAACACTACGGCGACGTTGTTTCTCCGTTCCGACCCAGCCATGTACACGAGCCCTGGCCGTATGTATGCGCGAGTAGGCGTTCGAGACCCCGCCCGTATGTACACATACGTGGCCGTATTTTCTTTCTTGCACCCTGGCCGTTGTACGTACGTGTACATGCTACGTGTGCGCCTTTACTATGACACGTGCGGGCCTCTACATCGACCAGTATGTACGTACATGTTCGCGACCAGAATGACAATGCTACGTATGCTTCGACCAGGTGGGTCCTGACTCTCAGGCACTTCCTTGCCTGCAAAGATGTAGCTGGTGGGTCCCAGCAGTCAGGGAGGCAAATCGGTTTTTTTTGCCCGGACGCACTTCCTTGCGTGCGAAGATGTAGCTGGTGGGTCCCAGCCGTCAGGGGGAAACTTTTTTTGCGAAATACGGTGGCCCGTCCGGTGGGTCCCTGCTGTCAGGTGGAGGAATAATTATTTTGCGCATAATAAGGAGGCACTTCCTTGCTGCGGCCGTGGACCCAGTTGTCAGCCTCTCCACGTACAGTCCACGTCCGATGGAAGCCATTCCTTGACAACATTGACCACTCCACGGCGAGAGCACCAGGGCGGTGGACGACGGCGAGGCCTAGGAAGGGGACGACGCGGAGCTGGGGAAGACGCGGTAGTGGATGCCCACGCATAGAGGAGTACGAGGGTTCACTGGTTCGTTGTGGTGTGAGGTTGCCGTCGCAGTAGAATAACAGGGGGTGTGGGTGAGTAGAGGGATGGCCTGGCCAGCGGTAGGAGTAGTAGGGGGCGGTGAGGCCTCCGCCGCATCACAGCCGGCCACGGGAGGCAGGAGCATGAGGCACGACCGGCGCTGGTTTGGGCGGCTGGAGTAAGAAGACCAGAGGTTGAAGAAGCACTACGGTCGTTGGACGGACATTGTACGGTCACTGGAGCTAGAACCGTGCATATTGACTAAGTTGACAAAGCCCTCCGTCCCCATCAACTTAGTAGGACCACAAGTCAGCCTGCCACTATACTGGGTCTTAGCTAACAGGGGGAGTATTCATTTTTTTGTGCGTAATAAGGAGGCACTTCCTTGTGTGCGAAGATATAGCTGGTGGGTTCGAGTTGTAAGCAGCGGTAACGTCTTTTTCACAAAATACAGAGGCCCTTTCGGTGGGTCCCCGATGTTAGGTGGAGGAATCATTATTTTGCGTGTAATAAGGAGGCATTTCCTTGCGTGCGGCTGTGGACCCAGCTGTCAGCCTCTCCACGTACAGTCCACTTCAGATGCATGTCGGTTGTTGACCACGTTGACCAGGCCGCGCCAAGAGCACGAGGGCGGTGGACGATGGCGAGGCCTAGGAAGGGAATGACATGGAGGCAGGGAAGACTCGGCAGTTGTTTCCCAGGCGGAGGGGAGTATGACTGTATGAGGGTTTACTGGTTCGTCTGCCCTCACCGGAGAATAACAACATGTGTGGGTGAGTAGAGGGATGGCTAGGACAGTTATGGGAGTACGATGGGGCGGTGAGGCCTGCGCGGCAGCACAGCCGGCCGCGGAGAGGAGGGAGCAGGCAGTCCCGCCGGCGCTTGTTTGAGCGGTTGGAGCAGGAAGAGCAGAGATTGAAGAAGCACGACGGCCGTTCGATGGACATCGTACGGTCACTGGAGATAGAATCGTTCATATTGACTAAGTTGACAAAGCCCTCCATCCCCGTCAACTTAGTAGGCCCACAAGTCAGCCTCCCACCATGGTGGGTCCCAGCTAGCAGGGGGAGTATTCATTTTTCTGTGCGTAATAAGGAGGCACTTCTGGTGGGTCCGAGCTGACAGCGGGGGGAACGTTTTTTCGTGAAATACGGTGGTCCGTCCAGTGGGTCCCAGCAGTCAGGGGCAAACGTTTTTTCGCGAAATGCGGTGGCCCGTCCGGTGGGTCCTAGCAGTCAAGGGGAAACGTTTTTTTCGCGAAATACTGGTGGCCCGTCCGGTGGGTCCCTGCTGTCAGGTGGAGGAATAATTATTTTGTGCGTAATAAGGAGGCACTTCCGTGCGGCTGTCGTGGACCCAGCTGTCAGCCTCTCCACGTACAGTACTCTTCCGATGGAAGTCGGTCCTTGAACACATTGACCACGCATTGCCGAGAGCACCACGGCGGTGGACGACGGCGAGGCCTAGGAAGGGGACGACACGGAGCCGAGGAAGACGCGGTAGTGGATGCCCACACGGTAGTGGATGCCCACGCAGAGAGGAGTATGAGGGTTCACTGGTTCGGCTGTGGTGTGAGGCTGCCGTCGCCGCAGAATAACAGGGGGAGTGGGTGAGTGGAGGGATGGCCTGGACAGCGGTGGGAGTAGTATGGGGACGGTGAGGCCTCCGCGGCAGCACAGCCGGCCACAGGAGGCAAGAGCATGCGGCACGACCGGCGCTGCTTTGGGCGGCTGGGGCAAGAAGACCAGAGGTTGAAGAAGCACTACGGCCGTTGGATGGACATCGTTGACCATGCCGCGCCAAGAGGACTAGGGCGGTGGACGAAGGCGAGCCCTACGAAGGGAATGACATGGAGCCGGGGAAGACACGGCTGTGGTTGTCCACGCGGTGGAGAGTACGAGGGTTGACTAGTTCGGCTGCCGTCGCCGGAAAATAACAGGAGGTGTGGGTGAGTAGAGTGATAGACAGACCAGGGATGCGAGTATGATGGGGCCGTGAGGCCTGCCCGGTAGCACTGCCGACCACGGGAGGCGGGAGCAGGCGGTTCCGACGGCGCTGGTTTGGGCGGCTGGGGCAGGAAGATCAGAGACTGAAGAAGCACGATTGCCGTTAGATTGACATCTAACGGTCTGACGCTGGTAGAGTCGATTGTTGACTAAGTTTCTTTTTTGAGAAACCTTGTGTACGCATGAACCTAGTAGGCCCACAAGTCAGCCTCCAAATCTGTGGCAGACAACATAAAGCCCATTTGCTATTTTTTATAATTTGCAGCCCATTTGCTAATTCTTAAGTAATTTATTACAGCCCATTTTCTGCCCAGGACCACGGTCAAAAAGTTCAACCTTATTTTGCATATTTCGGTGGAGTTTGAACTGTTGTAATCCCGAAATGATAAACATTTTTTTAAGAACTTATTGATTTGCCAAAAAAATCGTTTTGTTTTTCTAAGCAAATAAGATGTGGGACAATTGAGTTGGTTTAAGGGAAAACCAGTGGTAAAAAAATCAGCGTTGGGTGGGAAAAAACAACAAAAATAAGGATGTAAATATGAAAAGGGAATTTTATGTGTTTTAAATATAATGATACGTGTATATGAACTAGTAAAACTATAGGTAGAGATTAGAAAACGGATGTAGGACATGCATTTCAAGAGGAAAATAGAACTGGGCTGTGTGTTTGATTCAGTAAAAAAACTGCTAGCGGATGTTGTAATACAAAATATAACTAACGCTGGCGGGCCAGAGGCCAGTAGATACCTGCTGGATCTTTGTGCCCCTTTGTCGTCATGGGTTGGGCCTGTTAAAAACAAAACCAACCCTGGGCAGTCTACAGCCCAGTTGAAAACTTGCTCGACCTGAAAAAACAATATACATGCTCAATAAACAAGAGAATTCTGCAAGTACAGACTGATAACTGGGATGCAGCACGGATATTGTTTTTTTATCGTGATAATAAGTGCATACATTTGTTTCGAAAAAATTGGAGAACTGGGAATTCAAACGGCGGGTGCTTATGCTACCCATCAAATAAAAATCAGGTGCCTGAAAATTCATTTCGAAACAAATGATTCAGCTTTATATCCACGTCGACCCTCGGCATGATGGTTGGAAGCAAATGCAAGTTCATACCAAAATATCGTTAACAACAATACCAACTTGCGGACGACAAGGTAGTACAACTACCAATACCAAACTAACTTATAATCTTTTTACTCCTGGCCCTAGTGTTCGTCTGGTAGAAAATCTTGCAGAGGACCAGCTCCTGCTCCTTCTCTTGCTCCAGGTCCCCGAGGTGGTACTGGTGCATCACCTAGTTGGTCCTCTGGTGGTCGAAGTTCTTGTTGGTGTGCAGCACCAGAACCTTTTTTGTTGCCCTTCTACCGGCCGTTGACCATCACCGGAAAGGTATTGCCGGTCTTGTGCCACATCGCGTGCATGCCACACTCCGACTGTATCTTGCGACGCGTCCACATGCCCCTTTTGAACGCCCTGGAATTGCGCTAGAAGAAATGCTTCCTTAGGCCACTCAGTGTGATACCTGCAGTATTGTGGAATACAGGTTTTAGTGTACCTAGTTGGCATTTTCATAACATCTTTGGCATGTTGCAGTCACTTGTTTCACTTTTTATTAACTGTCAAATTGTAATTGCTTCATGAGGTCTGCGTCTAAAAAGAAAAATAGAGCTATAAACAAAGGAATATGTTTGTGCAAGTAGAAGGCCGATCGGTGTCTTACCTAGAAGTTTCTCAGGTTTGGTGTAGCATATGTCGTGCTCGCTGTCGATGGTTGGTATGAACAAATCGATGAGAGACTGAAATCTCGCGCTGTTAACACTCACTTTGGCCTCAAGGTGCTCGATCAGCTCCTGATCTGTGGGATCGAACTTGACGCCAGCCGGCAGCATCGGCCAATCCTTCTTCGACTTGCATCGGTAATTCCAGTTATATGGTACTCAATGTATGATCAATCGACTGTTTTAAGTGAATGATGAAAGATTTCGACAGATAAGTGGTACTCCAAATATGAAGTCCAGAATACCCGAACACGCCACCAGGATTCTTGTGTCACCTCACGCGCAGCGTGTTGTCACGTCAATTCAATGTGTGGACATGATGAATAATTTGACCAACGTATACTAGTACTGCTACTGTACTACTTACTAGTCGTATTTGGTGTCACAATTTATACATAGGTTTAGCTAACAAGTACGCACTTGAAGCCTAACTGATATATATGTATATATATGGCTTCTGCACAGCATCTCCATTATCATTATCAGTACATCCTACGCAGGTGAGTTAGGATGCACTTGATCCCAGGAAGGTATCTATCCTTCAAACCAGAGGAGTGCTTCAAACTAACAATAGTACATAATATCCAACAAAAGAGGGTCGTGCTACAGCAGCAAAATACATGGCTCAGTCTAGGTATCAGCACGAATCAAGTTGTGCATATTTGCTGTTGGCATGAACCACATAGCCACATGTCGGGTTTGCAAAAGCCATCCATCACATGGAAGCTTGATGCCTTTCACACACTGAAGATTATCTGGCAACAAGCTGTGTCGACGAATCTCTAGATATGGTGATTCATGAAACCCATGGTATGATGTGTAAACACAGCCCCCCCTCGCGAACGGAAGTTGCATAGCACAGTAATCATCGCCGGTGATATGGTCGATGATTGGTTGGATGATCGGATAATTGAGCCCGAGGAACAAGGAGTGGCTGCCGAGGTTGTAAACCCGCCTCTAGTTGAATACGCCTGGCCCAACGGAGCTGGGATCTTTCTTGAACACGAAGCAGCCATAGCCATCAATGTCACGAACGCCCCACGCATTGTACTGCATGTGGTTTGATGTAATGGTTTGGTCAATTTGCTATGTGCGAATGAGCATCAAATGACCGCCGTCAGCTGAATGAGCGATAAACCAGCACCCATCGGCTGGTATGTTTCCAGGTCCTGGAATCATGAAGGCCAGCGCATTTGTGTCTGCTGCAACAATTCAAATTGGAGACCAAAAGGACAAAAATAAACAATCATGTTCAGAGTATGTGTGGAATTAAGATTATTATAACAGTGACACATATCATAGATAGAGAATTGCAATGTCGTGGTCATCATCATACCCCAAGTTTAAAAAATAAGCCAATGGCTTTCATATTCTAGCAATATGTCATGGTTCAAACATCATGTAACAATGAGAGGAAAACAGGTATGACAACGCCTACTCATATTCTATCATAGTACTTACTACTGTCGTTCTCATATCAACTCTAAGCAATAACATGCATTGTTATAAAAATCTTGTAAACGAGAGTGACATATAGCAATCATGATGTTATGCTCATAATATGTATTCTAACAATCATTAGATGCCAATTGTTCTCATATCAACTCTAACAATAACATGTGTGGTCATAAAAATCTAGGAAATGGGAGGAACATATAGCAATGATGTGGTTATAGACATGCTATGCATTCTAAATTTGTAACAAATGAACAGGCAGTCATATTCATAAGGTAAAGATGAGATGAGATAGAACAATTACATGACGATAGATTCCACCAGTATAGGCAGCCAATCTGTGCGTCGACCGCGTAAACGATACCATCGTGCACTATAGCATCAGACAGAAATGTTGCCTCGACAGGATTGATGATGAGCCATAACCATGTATGGCGACCGGATTCCAGATAGACTAATCCCATGTTGAACAAGGCAATGAGCTTGTAATCCATGTAGTCTTCTGATGGTGTGGGCACTTCGCAGATTACAACTTTCTGCAAATAGAGGTCGAGCCAAAAGCTTGACGCGTCTCGTGCGTAGTAGGCAGGAGTGTCTGGCGGGCTGCGAGGCTCGATGGCGGCGGTATCCAACGACGGAAGGGTGATCTCTGATACGTCTCCAACGTATCTATAATTTTTGATTGCTCCATGCTACTTTATCTATTGTTTTGGACTATATTGGGCTTTATTTTCCACTTTTATATTATTTTTGGGACTAACCTATTAACCGGAGGCCCAGCCCAGAATTGTTATTTTTGCCTATTTCAGTGTTCCGAAGAAACGGAATATCAAACGGAGTCCAAACGGAATAAAACCTTTGGGAACGTGATTTTCTCATTGAACGTGATCCAGGAGACTTGGACCCTACTCCAAGAAGTGCCAGAGGCGGTCACGAGGGTGGAGCCCCCCCCCCCCCCCGGGCACGCCCCTACCTCGTGGGCCCCCTGACGCTCCACCGACGTACTGCTTCCTCCCATATATACCTACGTATCCCCAAACGATCAGAACAGGAGCCAAAAACCTAATTCCACCGACGCAACCTTCTGTATCCATGAGATCCCATCTTGGGGCCTGTTCCAGAGCTCCGCCGGAGGGGATCCACCACGGAGGGCTTCTACATCAACACCATAGCCCCTCCGATGAAGTGTGAGTAGTTTACTTCAGACCTTCGGGTCCATAGCTAGTACCTAGATGGCTTCTTCTCTCTTTTTGGATCTCAATTCAATGTTCTCCCCTCTCTTGTGGAGATCTATTCGATGTAATCTTCTTTTTGCGGTGTGTTTGTTGAGACCGATGAATTGTGGGTTTATGATCCAGTATTATCTATGGAAAATATTTGATTGTTCTCTGAATTCTTTTATGTATGATTAAGTTATCTTTGCAAGTCTCTTCGAATTATCCTTTTTGGTTTGGCCAACTAGATTGGTAGTTCTTGCAATGGGAGAAGTGCTTAGCTTTGGGTTCAATCTTGCGGTGTCCTTACCCAGTGACAGAAAGGGTTGCAAGGCAAGTGTTGTATTGTTGCCATCGAGGATAACAAGATGGGTTTTTTATCATATTGCATGAATTTATCCCTCTACATCGTGTCATCTTGCTTAAGGCGTAACTCGGTTTTTAACTTAATACTCTAGATGCATGCTGGATAGCGGTCGATGAGTGGAGTAATAGTAGTAGATGCAGAATCGTTTTGATCTACTTGTTTTGGACGGGATACCTATATACATGATCATTGCCTAGATATGCTCATAACTATGCTCCATTCTGTCAATTGCTCAACAGTAATTTGTTCACCCACCGTAGAATATATATGCTCTTGAGAGAAGCCACTAGTGAAACCTATGGCCCCCGGGTCTATTCTCATCATATCAATCTCTATCACCTTATTTACTTGCTTTGTTTTTACTTTGCCTTTTACTTTTTACTTTGCATCTATCTATCAAAAATACCAAAAATATTATTTATCATCTCTATCAGATCTCACCCTCGTAAGTGACCGTGAAGGGATTGACAACCCCTAATCGCGTTGGTTGCGAGTAGCTATTGTTTTGTGTAGGTACGAGGGACTTGTGCGTGGTCTCCTACTGGATTGATACCTTGGTTCTCAAAAACTAAGGGAAATACTTACGCTACTTTGCTGCATCATCCTCTCCTCTTCGGGGAAATCCAACGCAGTGCTCAAGAGGTAGCAAGAAGAATTTCTGGCGCCGTTGCCGGGGAGGCTCACGCAAGCAAGTCAACCATACCAAGTACCCATCGCAATCCCTATCTCTCGCATTACATTATTTGCCATTTGCCTCTCGTTTTCCTCTCCCCCACTTCACCCTTGCCGTTTTATTCGCCCTCTCTTTCCCAATCTCCTCCTCTCTTTCCCGTTTGCCTTTTTCTCGTTGCCTTTCTGTTTGCCCGTGTGTTAGATTGCTTGCTTGTCGTTATGTCTGAAATTGGGGAAATTATTGCCGACATGGGCGATAATAATATCATGGAAAATTCTGAAGCTCCTGCTGAAGAATCCCCTACCTATCATACAAAAAGATTTCAAATCGGTAGTGGTAATATTATTGGAAAAGGAGTTATTCAAGATTTCTTTACTTGTGTCATTGATTTGCCCTCTATGGGCAGTTCTATTCTTCATAGAACCCAAAGTCTTGCTGATGCCATTTCTATGCATATCTTTGAACTTGAAAGGCCATTTATGCATATGCACCCTTCTATACAAAGGATTTTCCTAGAATTTTCTAAAATCGAACACTCCTCTGTTAAGCGTGCCGCTGCTATCTTTTTGGCTCATGAATTCATATTTATAATAAAAGAGGCCAAAGAAATCTTTGCACATTATAGGGTGGACGCTGGCCGTCCTCCCATAGAATCTATCCTCTTTGCTCAAGAAGAAATTATGCGTTTTCAATCTCTTGATTATGTTGCTTTCAATGAAAACCTTAGAAAAAAGGTGCCAACCAATATTTTAATTGATAGAATCTCTGAACTTAATGATGATTTGGCTATTAGAAATAATGAGTTAGGATACTCTCTTGAGTGTAGACTCACAAGGTTCTGTCAAAAGAACGCTTATAATGATGAATTGGTTGTGCATTATGAATGGCCGAAAGAGGAACCTATACCTCCTAAAATTGATCTTGGGGATTTTTGCCCTATTAAATTTAGCCCTTTTGATTACTTTTGCTTACCTCAAAGAAAACTTGCTTCCGAACGTAGAGAATATGAAATGAGTTTCACCGATCTATCTTATTACTACGGCACTACCTAGATCTATCCTTGCTTTTATGCCTAGCTACGGGCGTTAAACGATAGCGCTTGTTGGGAGGCAACCCAATTTTATTTTGTGTTTTTTGTTTTTCCTTCTGTTTAGGAATAAATAATCCATCTACCTTCTGTTTGGATGTGGTTTTATGTTTTAATTAGTGTTTGTGCCAAGTAGAACCTATAGCATAACCTACGATGATAGTTGATTTGATTCTGCTGAAAAACAGAAACTTTGCGTGCACGAATGTAATTTTGTTAAATCACAGGAACGTGATTTTGCGTTGATTCGTTTTGCTGCTGTTCAATAAACACATTTTCCAGGACTTCCTATTTTGGTGGAATTTTTAGAGTTCCATAAGTTTGCGTTAGTTACAGATTTCTACAGACTGTTCTGTTTTCGACAGATTCTGTTTTACATGTGTTGTTTGCTTATTTTGATGAATCCATGGCTAGTAAAATAGTTTATAATCCATAGAGAAGTTGGAATACAGTAGGTTTAACACCAATATAAATAAAGAATGAGTTCATTACAGTACCTTGAAGTAGTCTTTTGTTTTCTTTCTCTAACGGAGCTCACGAGATTTCTGTTGAGTTTTGTGTTGTGAAGTTTTCAAGTTTTGGGTGAATTCTTTTGATGGATTATGGAACAAGGAGTGGCAAGAGCCTAAGCTTGGGGATGCCCATGGCACCCCCAAGATAATCCAAGGACACCAAAAAGTCAAAGCTTGGGGATGCCCCGGAAGGCATCCCCTCTTCCGTCCACTTCCATCGGTAATTTACTTGGACCTATATTTTTATTCACCACATGATATGTGTTTTGCTTGGAGCGTCTTGTATTATTTGCGTCTTTGCTTGTTAGTTTACCACAATCATCCTTGATGTACACACCTTTTGAGAGATCCATATATGAATTGGAATTTGTTAGAATACTCTATGTGCTTCACTTATATCTTTTGAGCTTGATAGTTTTGCTCATAGTGCTTCACTTATATCTTTTAGAGCACGGTGGTGGATTTGTTTTAAAAAAAACTATTGATCTCTCATGCTTCACTTAGATTATTTTGAGAGTCGTTAATAGCATGGTAATTCTCTTAATGTTAATATACTTGGTGTTCAAGATATGTGAAACTTTCTTTTGAGTGCGTTGAATACTAAGATAAGTTTGATGCTTGATAATTGTTTTGAGATATGAAGATGGTGATGTTAGAGTCATGCTAGTTAAGTAGTTGTGAATTCAAAGAATACTTGTGTTGAAGTTTGTGATTCCCGTAGCATGCACGTATGGTGAACCGTTATGTGATGAACTCGGAGCATGATTTATTTATTGATTGTCTTCCTTATGAGTGGCGGTCGGGGACGAGCGATGGTCTTTTCCTACCAATCTATCCCCCTAGGAGCATGCGCGTAATACTTTGCTTTGATAACTTCTAGATTTTTGCAACAAGTATGTGAGTTCTTTATGACTAATGTTGAGTCCATGGATTATACGCACTTTTTCCCATCCTTCCACCTTTGCTAGCCTCCCTAATACCGCGCACTTTTCTCCAGTATCATACACCCACCATATACCTTCCTCAAAACAGCCACCATACCTACCTATTATGGCATTTCCATAGCCATTCCGAGATATATTGCCATGCAACTTTCCACCGTTCCGTTTATTATGACACGCTCCATCATTGTCATATTGCTAGCATGATCATGTAGTTGACACTGTATTTGTGGCAAAGCCACTGTTCATAATTCTTTCATACATGTCACTCATGATTCATTTCATATCCCGGTACACCACCGGAGGCATTCATATAGAGTCATACTTTGTTCTAAGTATCGAGTTGTAATTGTTGAGTTGTAAGAAAAATAAAAGTGTGATGATCATCATTATTAGAGCATTATCCCAAGTGAGGAAAGGATGATGAAGACTATGATTCCCCCATAAGTCGGGATGAGACTCCGGACAAAAAAAAAGAGGCCATAAAAAAAGAGAAGAGAAAGGCCCAAATAAAAAAATGAGAGAA
Organism: Triticum aestivum; assembly: GCF_018294505.1. Classification (NCBI taxonomy): domain Eukaryota; kingdom Viridiplantae; phylum Streptophyta; class Magnoliopsida; order Poales; family Poaceae; genus Triticum; species Triticum aestivum. The sequence continues at coordinate 256,691,429 of NC_057798.1, read as the reverse complement.
AAAGAGAGAAGGGACAATGCTACTATCCTTTTGCCACACATGTGCTTCAAAGTAGCACCAAGATCTTCATGATAGAGAGTCTCTCATTTTGTCACTTTCATATACTAGTGGGAATTTTTCATTATAGAACTTGGCTTGTATATTCCAATGATGGGCTTCCTCAAAATGCACTAGGTCTTCGTGAGCAAGCAAGTTGGATGCACACCCACTTAGTTTCTTTTTTAGAGCTTTAATATACTTATAGCTCTAGTGCGTCCGTTGCATGGCAATCCCTACTCACTCACATTGATATCTATTGATGGGCATCTCCATAGCCTGTTGATACGCCTAGTTGATGTGAGACTATCTTCCCTCTTTTTGTCTTCTCCACAACCACCCTTCTATTCCACCTATAAGTGCTATATCCATGGCTCACGCTCATGTATTGCGTGAACATTGAAAAAGTTTTGAGAATGTCATAAGTATGAAACAATTGCTTGGCTTGTCATCGGGGTTGTGCATGATTTAAATATTTTGTGTGGGGAAGATGGAGCATAGCCAGACTATATGATTTTGTAGGGATAACTTTCTTTGGCCATGTTATTTTGAGAAGACATGGTTGCTTTGATTAGTATGCTTGAAGTATTATTATTTTTATGTCAATACGAACTTTTGTCTTGAATCTTTCGGATCTGAATATTCATATCACAATTAAGAAGATTTACATTGAAATTATGCCAAAGTATCACTCCGCATCAAAAATTCTTTTTTATAATTTACCTACTCGAGGACGAGCAGGAGTTAAGCTTGGGGATGCCTGATACGTCTCCAACGTATCTATAATTTTTGATTGCTCCATGCTACTTTATCTACTGTTTTGGACTATATTGGGCTTTATTTTCCACTTTTATACTATTTTTGGGACTAACCTATTAACCGGAGGCCCAACCCAGAATTGTTGTTTTTTTGCCTATTTTAGTGTTTCGAAGAAACGGAATATCAAACGGAGTCCAAACGGAATAAAACATTCGAGAACGTGATTTTCAAAACGAACATGATCCAGGAGACTTGGACCCTACTCAAAGAAGTGCCAGAGGCAGTCACGAGGGTGGAGGGTGCCCCCCCTTGGCGCGGCCCCCTACCTCATGGGCCCCCTGACGCTCCACCGATGTACTCCTTCCTTATACCTACGTATCCCCAAACGATCAGAACAGGAGCCAAAAACCTAATTCCACCGCCACAACCTTCTGTATCCACGAGATCCCATCTTGGGGCCTGTTCCGGAGCTCCGCCGGAGGGGGCATCCACCACGGAGGGCTTCTACATCAACACCATAGCCCCTACGATGAAGTGTGAGTAGTTTAATTCAGACCTTCGGGTCCATAGCTAGTAGCTAGATGGCTTCTTCTCTCTTTTTGGATCTCAATACAATGTTCTCCCCCTCTCCTGTAGAGATCTATTTGATGTAATCTTCTTTTTGCGGTGTGTTTGTTGAGATCGATGAATTGTGGGTTTATGATCCAGTATTATCTATGGAAAATATTTGATTCTTCTCTGAATTCTTTTATGTATGATTGAGTTATCTTTGCAAGTCTCTTCGAATTATCCTTTTTGGTTTGGCCAACTAGATTGGTAGTTCTTGCAATGGGAGAAGTGCTTAGCTTTGGGTTCAATCTTGCGGTGTCCTTACCCAGTGACAGAAAGCGTTGCAAGGCGCGTATTGTATTGTTGCCATCGAGGATAACAAGATGGGGTTTTTATCATATTGCATGAATTTATCCCTCTACATCATGTCATCTTGCTTAAGGCGTTACTCTACTTTTAACTTAATACTCTAGATGCATGCTGGATAGCGGTCGATGAGTGGAGTAATAGTAGTAGATGCAAAATCGTTTCGATCTACTTGTTTTGGACGTGATGCCTATATACATGATCATTGCCTAGATATGCTCATAACTATGCTCAATTCTGTCAATTGCTCAACAGTAATTTGTTCACCCACCGTAGAATATATATGCTCTTGAGAGAAGCCACTAGTGAAACCTATGGCCCCCGGGTTTATTCTCATCATATCAATCTCTATCGCTTTATTTACTTGCTTTGTTTTTACTTTGCCTTTTACTTTTTACTTTGCATCTATCTATCAAAATACCAAAAATATTATTTATCATCTCTATCAGATCTCACCCTCGTAAGTGACCGTGAAGGGATTGACAACCCCTAATCGCGTTGGTTGCGAGTAGCTATCGTTTTGTGTAGGTACGAGGGACTTGTGCGTGATCTCCTACTGGATTGATAGCTTGGTTCTCAAAAACTGAGGGAAATACTTACGCTACTTTGTTGCATCATCCTCTCCTCTTCGGGGAAATCCAACGCAGTGCTCAAGAGGTAGCAATCTCTCGCTGGGTGTAGATATCCACGAGACGCCACGGACTACCGGTGTGGTGGATGAGGACGATCAGTTGACCTTCATGCCTGCCCAGTAGTGGCCGCGCATGAAGGACAGGTGGATGGGTAGTGGTAGCATGTCGAGGGGAACCACGGCAACCTCCGTAGGATCGTCAAGTCGGTGTCTAGGCCACCTGCGAGGATCGGGCATCAGCAAGCAGGGTGTCTTGAAAAGAGCCGGCCGGTTGCAGACGAGTAGAGGGTACAAAGACACCGAGCATGCGGCCAGACGGATGGTGCTGAGTAGGTCCATGCGACTACAGATCTGCTCCAAGAGAACATCGGGGAGGGAATTCCAATCGCGGCTCTGCGTGTCAGTCGGTTCTGCCATTGGTTTTTTCGGTGCCTGCGAGCCAGCGGGGAAGTGGATTCGGGTGGGCGAGCGAAGAAGCTTCTCCTCGTGTGGCCGAGCAGTGAGCGGGGGGATATGGTACGCGCGAGCTACCAAGAAAGATGGTGCGGGCGGGCGAGCAGTGAGTGGGGGTAAATGGTGTGCGGCCGACGATGGGGAAGAGAGGAGGAAGAAGAAGAGAGGAGGAAGAAGAGTGGAAGACGGGGAAGAAAGTGCATTAAATCTCAATTCTACTAGTACTACTACCAGGATATACCGTCCTTCGGAGTGTAAATAGTTACACTGATGACATGTGGGTCTACCACAAGAGGGCCCATATGTCAGTTAATGGAGGACAGAGGTGCGTAGGCGTATTTGCGGAAGCATGCTCTACTGGCAAACATGATGGCGGTACTGGGTAAGGCTGATTTAGTAACAACAACACACTGGTTCAGCTTATTAATTACCTGTCCCATCTGTTGCAGCGTGTATTGTCACTTCACTGTGAAGACTAGTTGAATAGTTCTCTCTGACCGAGATGGGGAATAATGGATCGCGAGGACTTCCTTTCTATAGTATCCCTATGCCTCTACGCTCACTTCACTCATTTTGCTCCTTACCTAGTCACTTGTTGAAATCTGTAGAAAGACAAATACTCCGTATTTGGGAACAGAGGGAGGCTTTTACTCCGTACTATTTGGGAACAGAGGGAGTATCACCATATGGTCGGAACAGAGGAAGCTTGAAATATGAACATGTCAATGGGAGGGAGAGCCCCATGCATGCATGCATGCATGCAATATGCAACACTCACACGTACACAAGGACGCATGCAACACTCACGCACCCATGCGGCACACAGCACACGACGCAACACACACACTCACGCTCAAGTGCTCAACCTACTCCCTACGTCCGTGAAAGACTGTACATTTAGAGATTTACACATTGACCAGGGCATAATTAACGCCCAAAAGTAGTAGACTTATGTGTGCATGCGACCATTGAGATAAGAAGATTAAATGAAGGCCGTTGCATGCTGTAATTAAGGATAGACATGTAGCCTATACCTACAGCACAAGTTGGTGCATTAGTCAATCAATATCGATTTAGATTAAAGGCTAAATGCATTGGAAGTGTAGATGTACATCATGTACTACACTCTTTGTTTTATAGCCGATGTACACTCTATGTTGGAAGACCGAGGGAGGACACGTGCATGCACTCACATACACAGCCAGGGCGGTTCGCGCCAAGGGTTGGACTCGTGTCGCGCCTGCGTAAAGTTTTGTTTAACTGATTTCTTTGCTCTGCCAACTGACAGGTGGGACCCAGAAACCAGGTGACAATTTAACCAGTCAACAAAGTGCCACGTCGACTATGTGGCCGGTCAGTAGGGTGCAATACGGTGCTCTACGATGAGCTAGTGATCGTATAATCGCCGCAAAACTATATATAGTGACCGTAAAGAGCGTATTGTTACATACGTTGACCGCCAGTGTATTTTTCTCGTTTCAAATTAAGCCATATTAATCGGAAAGGACGCAGTATGGACTACTACTAGTACTAGTACTGCTTTGATGTGTCCCGTCAACTCGCCGAACGAGGAGAAGCTTGCTTACTACGCCTCTCCCTCGCCCACGCGCGCGGTGGTTCGCAGGACGAGGAGAGGGTTTTGACTACAGCGCCCTCTCCCTCTCCCTCTCCCTCGCCCTCGCCCTCGCGGTGGACGTGCAGCAGTTCAATCGGTGTCAGATTGCCAGAAGCATATTGTACTGTAGTATCATCATTGTTGGACCTTCCGAAGAGGCGAAGAGCCAAGTGCAAGGTTCACACGAGTACGAACTGTTGAACCTCCCGAAGAGGCAAAGAGCCAAGCGCAAGGTTTTATAGGAGTTGTCGTCCTAGTAGGAGTGTACTACAACTATAGCGAACGATGCTACTGTATGATGCCGCCACGTCACGTATATCCAAAGCTGTGCCACCTTTTTTTCTCAAAGAGCGTGTTGGAGCCCGTGCAACAACCACACAAGTTGCACGTACACATAACACATTTACTAGTAATAAATTCTAAAGGACAAATGCCAGTATGCCACACAAGTTCATCTCCAATTCATGTGATAAATTTGTGCACGACTAGTCTACATATATTCACAGCGCTACCGTTCACAATTACCGTACTCCACTTACACGTTATAGATGGGCTACATGTCCTCCTCCAGGTTCCAGTCCCAGGTGTTCTTCATGGATGGCACGATCCATAGCGGTGGGCAACGGGAATCATTGTCGCAGCTTTCTAGTCCGGTTCCACACGATGGAGACTCATCCAAGCTGAAGCGGCATAAATCAGGGATAGCGTGTCCCAGCATGTCGTTCATCCGGCGGTGCGCAATGAAGACACAACCATGCTTCATGAACGGCAGGCCTTCCGTGTCGTGCACGGAAGGTGGCATCCGCTTCACAATGGGGTAGCTGTCCCCGATGAAAAGCGAGTACTCTCCAAGAGTGTTCCTCGGCACCCACGTAGCATCACGGGGGTCGAACTCGGCGCCGTTCATCTGGTACACGCGGCATCCCAGATCTGGACACATGGTGACGTACATAGTCAAGGTCCATGCATAATAATGTTGTGCTCAAATATGGCGGTCAGTAATACTGTGCAGCAAATAGTACTACTCCGGTATAGAGGAAGTAAAATAACCGGCTTATTATATATAGCCACTCTTGGCTACATGGATGAGATAGTAAGACATGGAAAAACAAAAATGGTGGCAGCTAGTGGGTTCAAGTCTTCAAGGGCCTAGCTAGCTATACGCGTCCTCCAAGGTAAAAAGTACTCCTACTAGTACTACTAAGTATACTACTAGTACAACAATGAAAGAGAAGGCGAGAGGGTTAAAAAATGGAATACCTGGGTAGATGGTGACGGTCCGATCGTGGTAGATTGTGTGACCATGTTGCACATCAGTGGTACCATGGGTAACGACTGCTAAGATAGTTGATCCCAATATGCCAAAGTCAGCTACAAGGTTCCAGGTTAGACCGAATCGCGGATGCAAATGCACATCCAGGATCGGCGATCTTATTTTGATCGGGGGATGACTGGTCCCTGCAAAATAATGGAGTACCGTTAGGGATGCAAATGATGGTTTGTGCATTCCGTTTGTAATCTCCCGTACCGTAGGATGGCAACCAGATGAAACAAGTCCCCTGGCTTGTCACCGCGAAGATGCGGCCTAGATGGCGCACGGCGTCTTCGAACGTGTAGGGGTACAAATCTGCCGCCGCCAACATGCGCCAGCCTCTGCCGTTACTGCCTCTTGCATTGATGGCAATCCTTATGTCGAACACCGCGATGAGATAGTAATCGTCGTAGCCGCGTCGCTTTGTCGGCGGGTCCGCAATTGCTATCTTCTTCAATCTCATGTAGGCATCATCATACGTATTCAAGCCCAGCCAGTCCGGAAGGCCGATCCCAATGGTGGAGAAGGGGTCTACCGGAACGGCCGCACTGCTGTGGATGTTGTGCAAAATGATGGTGGTATCCGGCCGGAGGTATGCAAGCCAATCTTCGTTGGCACCGACCCAGACCTATATATAAGACGGTGGGCAGCGGAGAAATTACGGGATGGAAATGGAATAACTAAGTACTACATGATCAAACTCCATTACTGACCTGCTCATCGGACAAAATCCGACTACCTCTCAACGTCGGCAACTCTAGCGGAGTCAACGTGCAACCATGGCCAGGGAGCGGTGGACTGTTCGAAGGATTGTCCCATAGAAGAACCTTCTCCTCGAGGACGCATGGAAGACCAACAAGCATGGCCTTTTCCCAAGCCTGTTTAAGCAGCGTCTTGAAAAAGTTGGTGCAGGAAGCACCGAGTCTTGCGGCGGTGAGGACGTCGGAGCGGCGTGCGATTTCTCCCAGAGGATCGTCGTCCAAGGTCTCCCAGCCCCGACGAGGAGGAGAACCGCCTGGCGAATCCATGGGAGCAGCGACGAACTGCCTTCTCTTCGGGGGGAGGGGAACTGGCGAGGAGGAGATAAGAGCGTAGTAACCGCAGGGCCTCGTCCCTTCCAACTGTAGATCGTTCCTCAGCGAAGGGGTGAGGCTATTATTTACTACTAGTACTAGCATTATGGAACGTTATGGGATTGCATTATACTGTAAATAATAGCACTAGTAAGAAATTTTTGGCACTAGGTAGTAGTTTTTGGCGTGGATTAAGAAATTTTGGGTATGTTTTTGCCATTTTTTGTACACGCCAACTAGTGTCAAAAAACGTCTTACATTATGTGACGGAGGAGTACGTACTCGTACTGTAGCAGTACTAGTACTACTTTTCTCAACTAGTAGTGCGATGTACTGTACTTCTAGTCTAGTCTAGTATAGTGCACCAGTTTTGAACTCTTGAATCTCAGGGCCAAGGAGCTACAGTTGGAAGTGGAGGGTACTACTGTTCTCTAGAACCATCGCTGTACTATCAATGCAGGGGAAGTACACCTGCGTAGTGGCCTAGTGGGTACTCTCGGTGCTCTATTCAGCCGCTCCTCTCACGTAGCTGGCCTACTCAGCCGCTCCTCTCACGCACACACTAGCAGCCTGTTTATCAGCGACGGTTACTGCGGGGGCAGAACATTTGAGTTATTTGATACAGCGAGACTAGGCTTTTCGCTTCCATTTGTGGAGGTGTAATGGATCTCGTCGAACTTTGTTAGTAGTTCCTTCTTTATGAATGAGATGAAGCAAAGCTTTTGCCTCCGTTTCAAAAAAACACGTCAATAGGAATTTCTTTTATAGTAGAGCCGATAATGGAGTGAAGTCCATGCGTGCAACGCCACAAGCTACAGAGTAGTAGTAGAGCACTTTACGTACAGAGCCATATTGCACAGTTCCCAATGCCCCGCCAGGCTTTTCCGGCTCCTCGGGCTTAATTGGGAGGCGCTAGTTTAAATATGCTACTAGCTGATGAGGAAGCTGCAAGCGAGGTGCGGCTAGGGCGAGCACGCGAGCCACATGATGCTGGGAAGGAAAACCCGTTCACATGGCTAGGCTATCTAGTGCACCCAGATTGTGGGGCCGCACGTCTGTTTGACTTCAAAACTCAAACTACCCGTGTAAAATATTGGCTCGCAGCGAAGTGTAGTAGTACTATTTTAAAAAAAGGCCGCCGTGCGTTCGGCCGGGATCGAACCCACAAAACGAGGTATACACTCCCGCGACCACTAGTAGTACTCGTTGGAGTACAACGCAACCTAGAATCGCCTTTTGTCGCTAGTAGTACGTACATTGTTCCTTACAAGAAACCCCTAATAATGCAAGAAACCACTAAAATGCCAAGAAACTACTACCACTTGCATACGTGGCAGACTTAAGATAAGACTACCTTATCAACCATTGTACATGCTCTTACCAACAAAAATCCTCGAGTGACCTCCTACCTCCGGCCCGTCCACCTAGTCATCCTCGGCCATGGGACGCAGCTACCGCCGCCGGCAGAAGGCGAGGTCAAAACCGCCGGCGGTGCGGAGCCCATGTTGCGGCAGCCCGGATGCCAGCTCCGTCCGGCGCTCGCGGCCGCTAGCTAGCCAAGATAGCTCCGTCCAGCTGCTTGTCTGCAAGGTTTGCTAGCTAGATTGGCACGGCAGCGCGGCGGCTTGCTCGCGCGCGCCGCGCTAAGGCCAGCCATCTGGCTCGAGCGAAGGCCAGCGCGGCGGCTTGCTCGCTCGTGAGTCACGCTCGGGCCAGCCTGCCAACCCGTGCGGAGGCCAGCGCGGCGTCCGGCCCGTCCGGCGGAGCGGCGGCCAACTCGCTCATCACCGGCGCCACCGACGAACACGCATCAGTACTGTTTGAAGTAATGTTCAGGAAAAATAATGATTTGAGGGGGAATAACAGGATAGAAGGTCAGATGTGGGTCCCTCGTGTCAACGGTCAAACAAAATGTGTTGGTTTAAGCTGCCTCGTCAGCACGGACGTGTGGGCCAACCCTGTCATAAATGGGTTTAAACGAACCTAATCGGTAGGAGTACTAGGTAGTAGTTTTTGGCGTGGATTAAGAAATTTTGGGTATGTTTTTGCTATTTTTTGTACAATAGATTCTTCCTAGGGCTGGTTGAAAGTGGTAGTTTTTTGTTAAATACTCTACATATTGTAAGTAGGAGTGAAAGTTAAGCTTTGGAAGCCAATAAGCAAGGCTAGTTACATAGTGCATATGTGTACATGATTGAAAGTAAATATCAACCATGAGTGACTAATATCTTGATGGAAAACTCGAAACTATGGAATACTAGGAAAAAATGCATGGTTGGAAATACTAGCAATGTTCATGTCCGTTGCAACGAATCATAATTAGAATAATACTTATTCACAAACTTGGTACAAAACACTCTAATTTTGATATACATATGTCACTAGAGATATATTATGTTTCAATTAGAATATATTCCTTGGGCTGTTTTGGTGAGGTCAGGGAGGGATGTGGTTGGTTTTAAGATACTAATTATGGGTTTTTCTGCAAATTGGTAGACAAGTGGGATGTTGGTGAGAAAAGGCAACAACTTACCTCACAATCGTTAGATGTAGATCTAATGGTCAGAAACGACGGATGGCAGACACACCAGCATCACCAACTTAGTCTTGTGTAGGAGTACTAGCAAGATCCGTGCATTGCACGGAACATCAAGATGCATTTTTTTATAAAACACTTGTTGTGATTGACCCTTGCGGGAGTAATCCCATGTGTAAAAACTAATGATATCTCGAGAAATATGAGATAAGGTGAAGAGGAGTGGGGTGTGGTGGTGGTTGGTGGTCGGACTGAGCGGAGGCATGGGGATTGACGACGCCGGCAGCGGCCACCAGGCCAGTTTGTTCCAGAGGCTTCCTTTCTTAATTGCTCAACAATGAGGTTTGTTGGAGATAAGGATGAACGAGGGAAGGCCTTGTCTGCAAATGTGGAGAGGGGTGCGGGTATCTTTTAGTTTAATTTCCATCCGTCAGATATAGATCGGACGGTCTATATTGCAAGATGGCACACGTACCATCATCACCAACTCGGTTTTTTATAAGAGAAGAAATATAAGTATGGAGATACAAACGTATTATCGATACTTGCTTCCGTAAACTAGCATCTACATTCTATTCAACGCCTCGGCATGTGGGGCCTTAGCACAATGACTTCTCGACTGTGTAAAACAAAGATTTTCCCGTCGCCGACAAGGAGGGGGTGACGGCGGCGCGCTTTTTGGCTTGCTCTAGTCCTAGTAGTCATACTAGGTGGTCTAAGCACGTGTAGATTTATTCTTTTTCACGTCTCGTGTTCGCCGTACTGCCACAACTGTTGATGAGTAGACGATAAGTTATTCACGGGGAAACCCTTGTTGAGCGTGTTTGTGTGTGTGTGTGTGAGAGAGAGAGAGAGACAGTGTGCGTGTGCGATATGTTAGAGACTGAGGCAATGATAACAGATTCTTTGTGTCTATGTGTGTGGAGGATAGAGAGAGACATGTACATGTGGCTTTGTGTTGTGTAACGTGGAGACACATATACATAATTAGAGAGTGAGTGTGTGAGATACACATGCGGACATGGGGAGAGATGAGGATCCAGATAAATGGGTGTTTGTGTGTGTTTGTGTGTGTTTGTGCACGCGTTTGTGTGTGACAGGGAGAGAGTGTATGTGGAGTAGAGAGACCACTGATGATGTAAACCTAGTATAAGGGAAGGGGGAATTGTGTGACGTGTGTAGTAGCGAGATAGCATGGGTGCAGGCGAGGGGAGCAGACTATTTGGAAGAGACATCGAGTGTGTGTGTGGGAGAGGGGTGTGAGAGCGAGAGAAAGAGAGAGCTAGTGACGGAGAGAGAGAGAGAGAGAGAGAGAGAGGGAGGGAGAGAGAGAGAGAGAGAGGGAGGGGGAAGGGAGGGAGGGAGGGAGGGAGAGGGAGAGAGAGAGAGGGAGGGAGGGAGGGGGAGAGAGAGAGAGGGAGGGAGGGAGGGAGAGAGGGAGAGGGAGAGAGAGAGAGAGAGAGGGAGGGAGGGAGGGAGAGAGAGAGAGAGAGGGGGGGGGGGGCGAGAGGGGTCGTTTGTGTCCATAAATGGCGTATAGATAGGGAGACAATGTGATGTTGTTCGAAATTGGCCTATGAACGGAGACGCAGGGGAAGCGAGTCATCGTGTGTGTGATAGGGACTTTATGAGAGATCTAGAATAGATGGTGTAAAGAACAATGTGCGAAATCGAGAAGGATTATACATTAGGGAGCTATGCAAAGAGTCACGACATATATGTATACAGGGAAGGAGCTGGGGCGGGTCCGCATGTGGGAGAGATAGAAAGAGGAGAGTGGTGCACAAGGAGACAAAGTGTGCTTGTTTGCAGTGGGGGTGGTGTGTGAGGTGAGTGCGCGAGAACCACATAACTAGGGAGATAGACGTTTGGGGGCGACGTTTTGTGTGTATGGGAAATATACACTCTACATAGTGCGTGTGCTTGGGTAAGAGAGATAGCGGGAGACCTAGAGAGTGAGGGAAGAGATGTGTGCATGCCCGAGAGACAAAGTGATAGAGACCTATGTTGGGGTCCGGACTTTACAAGAGAGAGGGGTGTTAATGTGCTCGTGTGTTGGTGTTTGGGGGAGAGAACGACTTCTCTATGTGTGTGTGTGTGGTGGTGGTGGGGGGGGGGTTGACTTCAGATAAAGAGTGAGGTGTCTATATTTGAGGGACTTTAGCGTAATTGAGATATTGTGCACTCATGGTTGATCAATTTGTTTCACAGTTTGTACTATGAGATAACGATACTTTTGAACATGCGTGATATACCTTGATGTACCAGAATTACAAACCTAAGATTGGAATTTTGGAATTCGACTCCATCATTAGCTTTTGTAATTCATTTAAACGGAGGTACATTTTTTAAGCCGGGATTTCGTGATTTCAAATTCATATATCAAACCTAGAGATATACACATACGGGCATGTTCAAACTTTATAATCATCCACTTTATTCATACACATACACATTTTTGCTTTTGTCATCATATTTAGGATAAACACATTTGGAATTTCATTTGAATTGGACCGTATGATGGTATTTGCTTGTAGTAGCTCAATGATCCATATTTGAATTGAATGGACAATCTAAGTTTCGAGTTGGAGACATTGATTTTCAAAACTTGCACATTTTTTTTGCGTGCAAAACAAACAAATTGTCGGCCATGATATCATAGTCGGCCGTACGAGAGCAGAATACTTATAATTTTAGGCGCCAAAAGCTTTCAAACTTCCCGCTCACATCGAAATATCACGCGCCCGAAAGTTTAGCCCTGCGATATTCCTGTTTTACCCCTGCCACATGAACGGAAAAGGGCTGCTTTGGTAACTCCATTGTTTTCCCCTCTTTGCCCCCAACATTCTTCCCCAGAGCCCCTCCCCTTCCCCTCCCCGACCCCCCAACCACGGCAAGCCGCCGAATCTAGTCCTCCGCCGCAGCGGTGGACCTCACACCCCGCCGGATCTACCTTCCGCACCTTGGAACCCCCAACTGCCAACTCACCACTTCACCGGAGCCGCTTCAGCGACTGGCTTGTCCACCGCTCCAGATCTCCTTGACCGCCATCATGGTCCACCGCACCGGATCTGCTTAACCGGCGCCCTCGTCCACCACAGCGTAGGCCCTTCACTGACTCCCTCGTCCGCCCCTTCGCTGGCCCTTCATACAAGCCCTCGTCCGCCGCAACAGATCCGCCTCACCGAAAGCACTGTACAACGCGCCCGCCGAAGCCTTCGTCCACTGCACCGGACCCGCTCCACGGACGCCATATTCAACTCCACCGGCCCTGCTTTACCGACGCCGCAGCCTCATCAGGTTATTTCGATTTGTACTCCTTCGGTTTTTCTCTTTATCGTGCAACTGTTCACTTACCACAGATGAGCTTTCTTGTATGTCGACAGGCGCCGCAACCGTAGCACCGGAGCCGCTTCAGCGACGGCGACAGCCGGCCCAAACTCAACCGCAACACGAGCACCATCGACGATCCTTAGCTATCAAGTATGACAACGATACCCATACGCCGCCGAGAATCAGGTACTATTATCCAACGGCCGGCGCCTACGTTCACTTTCCTAGCATAAGCACCGCACCTTTGAATTTCTTCAGGGCATCATTCAGTTTTTCATGAGACGCGTTATTCTGCTTGCACCTGTAGGGCCATACTTCTGGCAGTGAACATGTTACATGTGCTAAATTACATACCAGTGCACATATAGTTAATATGCTTTAGTTTTGTTCTGATGCCACCTGTTGGTTCCATCAGACTGCTTAATGTTCTCTATGCTTAATTACACATCAGCAAACTAGCATGTGGTTCCGCTGCTTTTTGTTCGTTTTACCCTACATTTTCTGATGCTAGCTATTACATCACTGCTCCGAGCCTCTGTTCATTACTTGTTTGTGTGTTCTTGATCTTCCCAAGTTGCATGACTAATTTGATGCTTCTATTAATTATGGAGCTGCCAACCCCATCAAGCAAAATATTTGTTCTTTTGGGGCTGGCACCTCGAACAAGCATAAAAATAGAGGGAAGCAGATATATTGTCGTGTATGCACACACCCTTCTTTCATTAGTTTAGATGAACCATTGATGATCAATTCGGACCAGTGCATGCGATTAAAATTAATTTTACCTAAATAGATGGTGCAGAATAAACTACAACAACTAGATTTGCAACCACGGGATGCTGACGATATCTTCAAAGAACATTGCAACAGCAGCTAGGCTTCACAGCAACATATGGTAAGCCAGTGTGTTTTAGTACATGTGAAATGTAATGCGAGTGGGCTGCTTTCTTGGCTTGTGCCCTCAACGTGTAATCCTACCGAATTACAAATAGTTCAGTTGTCTGCTTTGCTGTATTGCTTGATTCGAATGCTTGTTTGTTGTTACGCTATACCTGAGTTGGCCAATATGTCAGCAGTGCCTGCTGTACTATCGTAAAGAAATGCATGCCTATTTCATTTGAGTCCTTAACTTTTCCTCTCAACTTCATCACAAGACTGTCTTCGTAGTTTATATGAGGCCACACTGTTAAGTGCTTTCTCAGATTATTTCAACTGCTTAGATGCCTTGGCAACTTAAATATAGCGGTTGTACACTCCCTTTCAACTAGGGATGTCAACTGGGTCCCGTTTAATCCCGATTAAAGTCCACTAGTGGTATGATAGTTCAAAAGAGTTTTTGTTTTTTGAGGAAAATGAACTAGGGAGGTAGCAAAAACTAACTAGATGGGACTGGCGGATGTCGTTTATTTGCCACTTACATCCCTAGTTTCATCTTACCATTTTAATTTCTTTTCGGCTGATGCTGCTTCGAACCATTTAAATATAGTTTGCCATGCTCGGCAATAATTCGTCCGTCGTTTACCATGTAAGCTTACTGCCTGGATCATACGATAACTATCTCTTACTTATGTCCAGCGGAAACCTTTCAGGATGCCGTTCACACTAGGACACAATGTACAACCCCAGAATCTATTTGTGGAAGCAGTGCGCCATCCATGTTACCAGATGGTAGCAGTTCAGAGGCAACACCGCCGGAGAGCAGTCTGAGCACAGATATTATAGTGCTTGAGGCTCTACTAGAGGCAGAAAGAGATGGTGTGGCTGCCATGAATGAGGTAATCTTTATCTTGAGGCTGGAAATTACGGAATTAGCGGCACGCATTATGCAAGCAACCCAAGAATTGGAGGAAGTAAGAATGTTGCATTTGAAGACGGAGGAGGTCCTGCTGTTTCTGCTATCTGAAGCCCAAGGTAATCCCGGTTCTTCTTTAGATACCAGTTGAAATTGTCATTAGATTATTGTACTTGCATGTTGTGTCATGTCTCTGAATGGATTATGTTGCAAGACCCCCTATGTTGTCCATGTGTTGTAATGATCCGAATTTTTTAGGCGAGGTAATCCTCAGTACTTGTATGATTGACATAAGGTGAACTGTTTTTCGTGTGAGCATATTGTATTGGATGAAATAACTGTTTGACTCAGAGTGTATCCAACCTACTGAATTCGAAGATCACGACATTTCTAAATCATAATCATATATAAAGGTGGAATAAATCTTTGTTGTGGTTTTGAAGAAATAAATAACAAAACGTATAATTATCTGTGGATATTCGTAATCGAATACAAATTGGATTTGAATTTAGTTTGCCAGGTCCCAGGGCAAACGTGAATGCTAATTCTCCCAAGTTTTGAACGAAGCGGCTAAACACCCACTATAATTTGTGGGCTGCCCGAAGCAAGTGTTTGCGAGATGGAAATTACTGTCTACCCCTGACACTTGACATCCTTATCGACCGGATTTACACTGCTGTCGATAGGGGTAGACTAGTAACTTCAATCAGACGTGACACGACGGCCTCTGAGCCCATTCAGACACGGTGGGCGCCAAACGTGGGCGGCAAAACACATTTGATTCAAGCTCGTCCGAAAGACATGTGTCTCTTCCTCCATTTCCCCATTCATACACGGTGGGCGGCAAAACAAACTCTCCTCGTCCGAAATCGATGTAGGCTAATATTTTAAATAGGGGCAGATGTGTAACTTCCATCAGACGTGACACAACCGCCCTACCTGTCAGCCCCGTTCATACACCGTGGGCGCCAACCGTGGGCGGCAAAACACCCTCTCCTCGCCCGAAATAGTTACCGGCAAATATTTGGGAGATGCGAGATTACCGCCCTATCCCCAACCGACGCGATGTCTGAAATTTTAAACAGGGGATAAGTTCGTAACTTTCCCCCATTTCAGAGAAGCGTGTCCCAAAGTTTGAGATCCCCCCTCCCCTTCATTTCCCCATTCATACACCGTCGGCGGCACGACAACCTCCGCACTGCGGCCAGCCTCCTCCGTCCGCCACCCCATCCTCCACCTTGCCGGAGCCGCTACTGAGGGAGTCCTGGATTAGGGGGTATCCGTACAGCCGGACTATATACTTTGGCTGGACTGTTGGAGCGTGAAGATATAAGACTCAAGACTCCGTCCCGTGTCCGGATGGGACTCTCCTTTGCGTGGAAGACAAGCTTGGCGATCCGGATATTATGTTTCCTTCCTTGTAACCAACTCTGTGTAAACCCTAGCCCTCTCCGGTGTCTATATAAACCGGAGAGGTTGGTCCTTAGAAGGCCAATCATGATCACAATCATAACCATCATAGGCTAGCTTCTAGGGTTTAGCCTCTACGATCTCGTGGTAGATCTACTCTTGTACTACTCATATCCTCAATATTAATCAAGCAGGAAGTAGGGTTTTACCTCCATAGAGAGGGCCCGAACCTGGGTAAACATTGTGTCCCTTGCTTCCTATTACCATCAGCCTGAGACGCATAGATCGGGACCCCCTACCCGAGATCCGCCGGTTTTGACACCGACATTGGTGCTTTCATTGAGAGTTCCTCTGTGTCGTCGCTGCAAGGCTCGATGGCTCGTCTCATTGTCAAGGACAACATTACCTCTGGGGAAGCGCTGGCTGTAGGCCAAACTCTCCGACTCGGCGGCTTCATCATGGCTGCCCCATCGGCTGCCGTGCCGATGATGACCTCTCGGGTCATCGCGCATAACCTTCGCGTCAATTCGGAACTCACCGAACAGATGGATCTGATAGAGCTCTCCTCCCTTAAGGAGCTCTTGGATCGCATCGCCGCTTTGGGAGTCGCTGCAGACTATGACCAGATCAGGCTTAAACCCGACCAAAGGGACATTAAATCCCCACCGGCCACCCATGAGATAGCGGTAGTGGAGGAACCACACACGGATTACCCGTCTATTTTGAGGACGAATTATGTCCGGATCACCGAGCTCCCTGAGCCGGACACCCGCTCAAGCGAAAACATGACCCAGATCCCGGACTTAGGATCGGGTATCGGGCCGAAAAAATTGGGCAGCACCCCGGATCCCGAGCTGTCGAACTCGGAAGCTCCCCTGCCCCTAGGCGATAGATCGGATCAGAATCCGGATTCAGCTACAAACACCCACCCGCACTTAAACCGTCTCCCCCATATCAGACAAGAGCCCCATGAGACAGTACATCGCTACTGGGCCAGATTCCTCCTTGTGCTAAACAAGGTCAAAGACTGTCGTGAGGAGGACGCAGTCTCACTTTTCTGCAAAAATTGTACGAACAAAGGAATCCTTAATGCCACAAGTCGCCGTGACATAGTGCGCTTTGCTGACTTGGCAACCATAGTACGGAAGTACTGTGCGATGGAAAGCGCATGGAAAACCCAAACGGAATTTTGGGATAGTCCGCTCTCAACAAAACCTTTGTCCGAGCTAAACGGGCGAACTCTCGTAAATCGGCCGATCCAATCCCCAAGAAGCCAAAGCCCACCCCAGGGCGTGGAACCATATTGGAAGAATGGCTTATGGGCCATGTAAACTCCACAGTACGCCGGACACAGCACCAACCCATAGCCTTAGGGCATGTTGGATACTCCGGCAGGTAGCAAAAAGTGGCGAAGATCTTCTTGTAAGCCATAAAGCAGAACAACATCCCGCCAAAGAACACAATACGGTACTAACAATCTTCGAGACTTTCGCCTCAAACAATAGGCGCAAGCGAGCTCATCGAAGCTCCGCTTAAATTTGCCATGTGGCAAAAATAAATTCGTGGAACGACACTCCCATAACTTTCAATGCCAGTGACGAACCTCGATTCCAGACCATCCGGGTACCAGCCGCTCTGGTCCTTAGCCCAATCATGGACGGCTTTCGGCTCACTAAAGTACTCATGGACGGCGGAAGCGGATTAAACTTGATCTATGAAGAAACACTCAACAAGATGGAAATTGATAAAAGCCGCATTGAACAAAGCGGCACAACCTTCAGGGGAATTATCCCTAGTCGGGAAGCGCGGTGTGCGGGAAAAATCACACTCGATGTGGTATTCGGCACCCCGGAGAATTATAGGTCCGAAGAAATCACATTCCAAGTGGCTCCTTTTAGCAGCGGATACCACGCCCTTTTAGGGCGGGACGTGTTTACAAGCTTTCAAGCTATACCCCATTATGGGTACATGAAGCTTAAAATGCCCGGACCCAATGGAATCATCACTCTAGCCAGTGATCCAGACGCCGCACTTCGTGCCGAAAACAAAATTGCAGCACTAGCCCTAGAAGCATTATTCGAAGCCCTAGCAGCCGAAGAACTAACAACACTGCGTGCCATCGTGGACAGGGACGACATGATACTCGACAAGCGACCCAAGTCCACCTCATTTAAACCCGCAGACGAGATAGTCAAATTCCAAGTCCATCCAATGGACCCCATGAAGATAGCTCCATCGGGACACAGTTGAGCCCCACAATGGATGCTGCATTGCGAGACTTCTTGCGCGAGAATTGGGACATTTTCGCCTGGCACCCATCGGACATGCCGGGCATCCCACGCAGATTGGCCGAACACAGCCTCAATATACTAAAAGGATACAAACCTGTCAAGCAGACTCTAAGGCGGTTTTCAGAGCCCAAATGGCAAGCCATGGGGGAGGAGCTAGCCAAGCTACTCGAGGCCGGATTCATCAGAGATATCAAACATCTGGATTGGCTGGAAAATCTGGTAATGGTACCAAAGAAGGACAAATCCTGACGCCTATGCGTCGATTTCAAAGACCTCAACAAGGCTTGCCCCAAGGACCCCTTTCCCCTCCCTCGCATTGATCAAATCATCGACGCCACAGCAGGACATGACTCGCTGTGTTTCCTCAACGCATACTCTGGATACCATCAAATAAAAAAGGCAGAGTCCGACCAAGCTGCAACAGCTTTCATAACGCCATATGGTCCTTTCTGCTTCAACACTATGCCTTTCAGGCTTAAAAATGCCGCCGCGACCTATCAACGCATGATTCAAACATGCATGGAAAAGCAAATCGGCAAAACAGTGGAGGCATACGTGGACGACGTGGTCATAAAAACAAAACACATTGAAACCCTAATAGACGACTTGAGGCTTACGTTCGATAACCTCCGAACATACGACATCAAGCTGAACCCGGAAAAATGCGTTTTCAGCGTCCCCTCCAGGAAACTGCTGGGCTTCATTGTTTCCAATAGAGGAATTGAAGCGAATCCGGCAAAAATCCGAGCTCTGTCGCAGTTGGCTATACCAACAGACCTCAAGCACATCCAAAAACTAGATGGATTCGTGGCTACTTTAAGCCACTTTATCTCCAGGTTAGGAGAAAAGGCATTACCCCTTTACCGCCTTCTTCGGCACACCAAACACTTCGTGTGGACGGATGCAGCCGTGGCCAGACTGGACGAAATAAAGACCTTATTGGCCAGTAATCCAGTCCTAACAGCGCCAAATATTGGCGAACCTATGCTGCTGTACATAGCTACAACACACCAAGTTGTGAGTGCAGTGCTTGTCGTCGAACGAGAGGTTGACGGATACAAATTCCCGCTCCAGAAGCTGGTTTATTACGTGTCCACGGTCCTCACCCCATGCAAATCCCGATACCCACACTATCAAAAAAATAGCATACGCGGTCTTCATGGCATCCTGGAAGCTACGACACTACTTTCAAGAGTGTTTGATTACGGTGGCCTCCGAAGTACCACTCAACAACATAATAAATAACCGCGACGCTACGGGCTAGATCGCTAAATGGGCCATCGAGCTCCTCCCGTTTGACATAACATACAAACCACAGCGGGCCATCAAGTTGCAAGTACTAGCTGACTTTGTCGCCGAATGGACAGAAGCCGAACTCCCTAAAGAATACGTCGCGTACTCTAACTGGATCATGCACTTCGACGGCTCTAAAATGTTGGTCGTATTGGGAGCAGGTGTAGTCCTAACGTCTCCCATCGGAGACACGGTCCATTATGTCCTCCAAATATTATACACAGACTCCAACAATGCAGCCGGATACGAGGCTCTGTTGCACGGTCTTCGGATGGCAGTCTCTATGGGCATTCAGCGCCTAGAAGTGCGCGGGGATTCAAACCTCGCAATATCACAAATAAACGAAGACTTTGATGCCAAGGATCCAAAAAAGGCGGCCTACTGTAATGTCGTCCTAAAAATGTCAGCTCAGTTCGAGGGGCTCAAATTCCACCATGTGGCTCGAGAAAACAATCAAGCAGCGGATATCCTCGCCCACATCGGCGCTAAACGCGACCCTGTCCCACCCAACATATTCCTGGAAAGGCTGTTCAAGCCATCCGTGGTATGGGAAGGGGAGTCCGGCAATACTATCACGGATCCGAATACACCCCCAGATTCCGAACTATCAGACATAATCGGAGGCTCCACCACCGAAATAACATCTTCGGCCCACGAAATCATGGTTGTAATCACCCCGTGGACTGAGCCTTTCTTGGCCTACCTAAATAGGCAGGAGCTCCCCGAAGACCAAAATGAAGCATGTTGCATTGTTTGGCATTCTAAAGCTTACAAAGTCCATGAAGGGGAAATCTATAAGAAAAGTGCGACCGGAGTGCTCCAAAGGTGCATCTCCGAAGAGGAAGGGCGGTAGCTCTTGGCTGAAATCCATGTCGGACTGGGCGGGCACCACACCGCGGCTCGAGCACTCGTTAGCAAGGCCTTCCGTACAGGCTTCTATTGGCCGACGGCCCGGGTAGACGCACAGGACCTTGTCCAACACTGCGTCGGTTGCCAGCTCTTTGCCAATCAGAGTCATATGCCCCCTACCGCTCTCCAAACAATCCCCATAACTTGGCCCTTCGTGGTCTGGGGGCTGGATATGGTCGGACCTCTTAAAGGGGGAAGCCATAAGAAAAAAATACTTATTGGTCATGGTGGAAAAGTTCACCAAATGGATAGATGCCAAACCAGTCAAAACGGCCGAATCCAGACCAGTAATAGACTTCATATCCGGGGTCATACACCGATACGGCATCCCCCATAGCATCATCACTAATAATGTCTCAAATTTCACAGCCGATGAAGTGAAAATTTGGTGCGGCAAAATGGGCATTAAGCTCGACTACGCTTCCGTCTACCATCCCTAAACAAACGGTCAGGTCGAACGGGCAAACGATCTCATCATGAGCGGCATCAAATCTAGACTAGTGTGATCTTTGATAGAGTCGGACACGCACTGGGTCGAAGAGCTCGACTCCGTACTCTGGGGGCTGCGGACCACGCCGAATCGCACCACCGAATATACACCATTTTTTATGGTGTATGGCGCGGAAGCAGTACTACCCTGCGACATAATACATGATTCACCTCGCGTACGCATGTATGAAGAGAAGGAAGCCGAGTTAGATCGGCAGGATAACTTGGATGCCCTTGAGGAGGAGCGCGACGTCGCAAAAGCCCGCTCCGCATTCTATCAGCAGCAGGCTTGACAGTACCGAAGCAGAGAAGTGCGGGCCAAAACTTATAATATTGGCGAACTCGTTCTACGCCTACCGGAGAAGAAGAAGGACAAGCTCAAACCTAAGTGGGAAGGTCCCTTCGTCATTGATAGAGTTCTCATGGAGGAGCGTACCGCTTACGTAATGCATCCGATAACAGACTCGAGCCGAACCCATGGAACGCGGCCAGACTCCAGAGATTCTACGCCTAGCGCCGGACTCAGTGTTCGTCTCCTTAACCCCTCCCTTTTTAATTATGCTCCCTCCCTTTTCCTTTCTCGACCTTTTTTCCTCTTCACACAAAGTATTTAATACAGTATGGACGCCCGGATCACTCCGGCCGCACTATGTGTGTAAGCAATACCTGGGGGCTTCCTATATGGAAGCTACATATAATTACTTTAATGGCTTTTTGCCCATCACATATGCGTTCTTTTTCCACATGTGCCTTTTCTTCACCATTATATGCATCGATATGACTTAAGATGTGGCTAAGCTGGGTTGCCTGGCTCTTGTGTTTATGCCCTACGTTCCCGTTAATTTGGCTAGGGCATAAGGGGAGCACCTCTGTGATTGTTACTGCCGGTTCAGCCGGATGTGTACCTCGGACTGGGTGAAGCCGAAAGCTAGCGTCCTTAAGGGAATATTCGGTCGATGAACAAAAGATGTATTCGTTTATTACAACATAAATCCCCAGAAGTTTTGTATCTTGCGTCCTTGTTCGCAGTCCGGACATCTGCATCGTCGCATGCATACCCAGGGAAAGGAACCCCTAACGGAACTATTCTCCCTAGAAGATGTTTCTTACTATCCATGTAATATAACATAACTAGTTGGGTACTTGTCTGTTCAAGAACTTATGACCCCTACGCCTGGTTTCCACGCATACCCCGTTTCTGTATAACTGAGCGGGTATTCG
Organism: Triticum aestivum; assembly: GCF_018294505.1. NCBI lineage: Eukaryota > Viridiplantae > Streptophyta > Magnoliopsida > Poales > Poaceae > Triticum > Triticum aestivum. The sequence continues at coordinate 256,669,361 of NC_057798.1, read as the reverse complement.
GACACACCCCGGACTGTAGGATCCGGGGGCTAAAGTGAAAAGGTCCGCCATGACAAATGATTTCAATCCGACTAGGGACTACTTATGTCCATTGAATTACACAGTCACTTGGACTGACTATATTCCTCCTCTATACCATCCAATAGGCTATCTAGCTTACAATCCTGTTGGGAATACTTTGCGGCTAACACTACCTAGTCATACACCAGACTCACGGGAATTTCTTGCCCATCTGGCACCGCCGGTTCGACTTCGGCCATATGGTTCAGGTCTAGCTTGGTCTAGCGCGTCTTCACCATAGCCCAGGCTTCTCTTGCACCTTGTCGGCAGGCTGACATCTTCCACAATCGAAAGCGCCGCCGTGCTCCTTGAAGCATATCCACAAGCTCCCCCATGCCATTCGGCAGGAAGCTTGATGGACACAAGGCTTGAGCAACACCCTGCATCACCTGCCGAGCTCGCTTGTGCAGTCGTGAGAGGTCTTGTAGTAAATCGCCTGTAGACGAGGGCATCTCCTCCTCAGGGCGGCCCGTTAACATTCCTGCAGGTAAAATTCTTTCAATATGCTTCCTCGCCGAGCTGTACTACAATTCGTCTAGGCACTTACCATAAATGTCGCGTCTAAGCCTCTTGTTTTCCTTCACGGAGTCCGCCGGCTGAGCGCGGATGTCGTTTAACTCCACGTCCAGCCGGACATTGGCATCTTGAAGATTGTTCTTCTCCTGCCTAACTTGCGTAAGAACGCGCTCGCCGGCCTTTAGCTGCCTTTTGAGATGCGACTCGTCATCTCTTACGCCCTCCGGATTCATCCCGGGATTGTCTGCAGAATTTTCTGTTAGACTTGTCATATCAGCCACTTACTAACTGGTGCATCTTTGTACAATTGAGAAAAATGTTACCAGATGAGGCCTTCTGGGATTCCTCTAACTTGGCAACCGTGGCCCTCAGCTGGGCCTTGCACTCCTCCAGCTCCCGAGACAATTGCTCATTCTTATCTACAAGGACCTGTGCACAAATTGATCCTTAAAACAGTTGTTCCAACCATTTCAAGTCTCAGGGGCTACTGCTATACATGCTTATCAAATTTTCTTACCCATATATCTTTGGTATACTGGTCCATCGCTCGGGCAAGCCCGCCTTGAGCAGCTCGGATGTATGCGTCTCCCGAATTGAAAGCATTAAATGCCTCTTCAGAAAAGATGTTGTTGCGAAGTACGGTTGGTTGGCGCCGGTGATTCATGGCGCTCTCCACTTCGGAACTCGTGGCAGAGAGCATATCCGCGTCCTCTGTCGGAGAACTATGCGCCATCGGCCCCACGTCCGCCTCCTCTCTCTAAGCCAGTTCTGGAATCCGGCTGGTGGAGGTGTGATTGGCAGGATCCCCAGATATAGTCCGGCTACTCCTCTTCCTGCCAGGACACAAAGGGCGTTGTTACACTTCAAATACAATAATCACAGAACGGGGTTTTGCCTTACCTCTGCAGCGGTGTTTCGACCCTAACCGCCTTCCTCTTGAGCCTGCCCGATCCGGATGCCCGTTGCCGACGGGTCCCTAGGGGCTCGGCCCCGCGCTCCGACCGTCCTCTCTGCAAAAACACGACACTTCGGGGGTGAGGCATGACATCAGAAAGGACTCCTCTTCGGAGGATAGAGTTTTAGGCTTGGCTTACACGCGACGTAGGTAGCAGTCCGGGATAGTCGGCAATAATAGCCACTGAGGCGCCATCGCAGCTCGCCTGATAAAATATCCCATTGACGAGCTCCACAGTAATATCCGGATATTCTTCGAGTCCTGGATCGAGGGCCCTTCCTGGGTCCTCTGGCTGCGGGGAAGGGCTGGAGATTCCTTCAACGACCCTCCTCAGTTCCTGCTCGAAAATATCGAGGCAGATAATCTAAGCGAAGAACGCCACAATAAGTGAAGCGGGAAAAAGGATAACGACTTACCCAGCTTGGGGGGTTGTACATGGAAAACCCATCCCGCGGTTTAATGTGAAGGAATTCTTCTTCTTCTCCTCTATACAGGTCAGACAATATCCTCGCCAGAGCAGTGGCGGAGTCTGGACCCTTACCGCCACAGCGGGTGGCATCATCTTCCCTGTTGTAGTGCCACATGGGCTTCCCCCGATATTGAAGCGGTTGCACTCCCCGCATTATGCATATTTCCATAACCTCGACTATCGTCAGTCCGGATTTGGCCAATAACTTTATCTTGCTCATCAGGAAGTGTATTTCCCTAGTATCCTCCTCTTGGGGGCACCGAGGGCGCCAGCTTCGACGTGCCCTCGGCGGGTGATACGTCACCAACGTATCTATAATTTATGAAGTTTTCATGCTATTATATTATCCATCTATGATGTTTTATATGCATTTATATGTCATTTTATATGATTTTTGGGACTAACCTATTAACCTAGAGCCCAGTGCCAGTTTCTGTTTTCTCCTTGTTTTTGTGTTTTACAGAAAAGGGATACCAAACGGAGTCCAATTGACGTGCCAATTTTTGAGGATTTTTTATGGACCAAAAGAAGACCACGGAGCATCGGAGTTGGGCCAGAAGAGTCCTGGGCTGCCCATGAGAGTGGGGGGCGCCCCCCCCCCTAGGGCGTGGCCCCCTATCTCGTGGACAGCCTGGAGACCTCCCTGGCATGAAACCAACGCGAAAAATTCCTATAAATAGAGAAACCTTTGGGAATTAACCTAGATCGGAAGTTCCGCCGCTGCAAGCCTCTGTAGCCACGAGAAATCAATATAGGCCCTCTCTGGCACCCTGCCGGAGGGGGCCAACATCACCGGAGGCCATGGAGGAGGATCTCGGAGGGGCCGTCATCGCCATGAAGGCCAAGGACCAGAGGGGGAAAGCCATGGAGGAGGAAGCACAAGGGGAGAACCTCTCCTCCTCTCTCTTGGTGGCACCGGAGTGCCACCGGGAGGGGAATCATCGCCGCGGTGATCGTCTTCATCAACATCACCATCATCATCACCATCCTCACCTCTTTTACGTGGTCCACTCTCCCACACCCCGCTGTAATCCCTACTTGAACATGGTGCTTTATGCTACATATTATGATCCAATGATGTGTTGTCATCCTATGATGTCCTGAGTAGATATCCTTTGTCCTTGGGTTGATTGGTGATCTAGATTGGTACGAGTTGTATGTTTTATTTTGGTGTTGTCCTATGGTGCCCTCCGTGTCGCGCAAGCGTGAGGGATTCCCGCTGTAGGGTGTCGCAATACGTGCATGATTCACTTATAGTGGGTTGCGTGAGTGACTGGAACACAAACCCGAGTAAGGGAGTTGTTGCGTATGGGATAAAAGGGGACTTGATGCTTTAATGCTATGGTTGGGTTTTACCTTAATGATCTTTAGTAGTTGCGGACGCTTGCTAGAGTTCCAATCATAAGTGCATATGATCCAAGTAGGAAAAGTATGTTAGTTTATGCCTCTCCCTCATATGAAATTGCAATGACGACTATCGATCTTGTTAACAATTGCTTAGGACAATTCCGCACACCGATCCACCATTATTCCACACTCGCTATTTATATTATTTAGTAATATATTCTAACTTTATGATAACAGCACCTACTTTCATATTTTAGCTCGCCGATATCATACAAAGTTATCCTCTTTATACCCACAACATGGTTTTATTTCTTGTTTCTAGTTGGAAGCAAACGTTCGGTGCACGTAGTGTCGTATCAGTGGAAGATAGGGCTTGAGAGAATATTGATCTTACCTTTATCTCCTTGTGGGTTCGACACTCCATACTTGTCACTTCCACCTTTGGGAATTGCTACGATGATTCCCTGCACTTGGGGATTATCAAGCTCTTTTCTGGCGCCGTTGCCGGGGACAATAGCGTGGGGTCGATATTTTCGTGTGTGCTTGTTTGCTTTCTTCACTAAGTAGATTTTGCTTTTCCTTTTTGTTTCTGTTTAGTTGTGGGTGAAACATACAAAAAAATTAAAAGAATGAAAATACCAAAAAAATATTTACTTGCCTCTCATGCCTAAAAAAGTTTTTCAAAAAGAGAAGTGATTGGAAAGTTATGCATTGAAGAAGTGAGGGTCGACCTTGAGCACTTGTGTTCATGCTCACGGAAACAATGTAGAATTTTTCATGGAAGTTTATCTGTAAATAATTATCCCCTTGTATATATTCATTGTATTATAAAAATAATGTGCCAAGCTTTGGTTTTAGTATGATAAGATTGCTTGCTTACTATGTGCAGAACAAAAATAGAAACTTTAGCTGTAGTGTGTGAATTTAATTTTTTTACTGGAAAGTCAAATGTGTCTGAAACTTTTTGAATATTACTTATGTACAAATTTTTCAAATTTTCAAATTTATTTCATAATTTTTGGAGTTACAGAAGTTGACTAAACTTCCAGATTACTACAGACTGTCCTGTTCTTGACAGATTCTGTTTTCGCGTGTTGTTTGCTTATTTTGATGCATCTATGGCTAGTATGTAGGGTATGAACCATAGATAAGTTGGAATACAGTAGGTTTAACACCAATATAAACAAAGAATGAGTTAATTACAGTGCCTTAAAGTGGTAGTTTGCTTTATTACACTAACGGGTCTCACAAAGTTTTTGTTTAAGTTTCTGTGAATGAAGTATTTGAAGAATGAGGAGTTACCGATGTGAGAAGAATAAAGAGAGACAAGAGTTCAAGCTTGGGGATTCCCAAGGTACCCCAAGTAAATATTTCAAAGGATACTCAAGCATCTAAGCTTGGGGATGCCCCGGTTGGCATCCCATCTTTCTTCTTCGACAAATATCGGTATACCTCGGTTTTTGTTTTGTTCACATGATTCGTGTCCTTTGTGTTTTTTTATTTTTCTTCAAGAATCATGCTAGTATGAGATAGCTCTTCATTGATTTATAGAATACTTCATGTGCTTCACTTATATCTTTTAAGTATGATCTTATAGAATTGCTCTTTGTGCTTCACTTAAATCGTTTGAGTATGGTTTTATAGAATGCTTCGTGCGCTTCACTTATATATTTTGAGCTTGGACATTGGTTAGTCTATATTAATTGTAGAATTCTCCATGAACTTCACTTAGATCTTTTGTAGTATGAATAATACTATAATTTAAAGTGGGTTTGGAAGAGTGTCAACTTTAGGAATTAGTGATCCCACTATCTTGGAGGGTGTTGAATCTTCGTACGAAATTTATGAAAGTGGATTTGGAAGAGTGACAACTTTAGTTAGTATTCCACTATTTCAGAAGAGGTTCCAATTGAGTATGAGAACAAAGTAGCTATCCATGATGCTACTGAAAATTATTATGAGGGAGGAATATGTGCTTGAAGGAGTTGCAATAATATCAAGTTTCCTCCCTATGTGCTTAAAAGTTTTGAAGTTATACTTGTTTTGATTTCCTATGCTAGTTGACTTTTGTTCCTATAAATTGTGTGCTCCCTAGGCATAGGAAGTGAGTTAGATTTAAATGTGCTAGTCATATTCTTCATGATGCTCTTTTTATGTTTCAACTCTTATCTTTTATGCGAGCATCATTGAAATCATCATGCCTAGCTAAAAAGGCATTAAAGAAAAGCGCTTGTTGGGAGACAACCCAATATTTACCCTTATTGTTTTTGTGTGTCTACATGATTAAGATACTGTATTAATCATGTTTTATAGCTTTTGTTTCAATAAAGTGCCAAGTAAGACCTTTGGGAAGACTTGGGTGAAAGTTAATGTGATCTTGGTGTAAAAAACAGAAACTTTGCGGTCACGGGATTAGCTGTAAATTTTTACAGAAGAGTGCTTTTGAGTTGATTCTTTTTGCAGAAGATTAATAGACAAATTGCTCACGTCCACCAATTTATTTCATAATTTTTGGAGTAGAAGAAGTAGGGTTATTGTTCAGATCATTACAGACTGTTCTGTTTCTGACAGATTCTGTTTTCATTGCATAGTTTGCTTGTTTTCTAGTTTCTATGGCTTATATTTCTCAATATTAATTGTAGAAATGATATGGTACAGTAGGCATTATGTGAAAACAATTATGGACCTTTTATTTTACAGTACCAAAGTGCATGGTTTACTCTTTATCATACTAACCTATCTCACGAAGTTCCATTAAGTTTTGTGTGATTGAAGTTTTCAAGTTTTGGGTGAGATATCGATATGAGGAGAATAAGGAGTGGAAAGACCCTAATCTTGGGGATTCCCAAGGCACCCCAAGGTAATATTAAAGGAAGACTCAAGCGCCTAAGCTTGGGGATGCCCCGGAAGGCATCCCCTCTCTCGTCTTCAAAACTATCGGTACATCTTACTCGGAGCTATATTTTTATTCGTCACATGATATGTGTTTTACTTGGAGCGTTATTTTATTTTGTTAGTATTATCTTTCTGTTATTTATAATAGTGTTTTGCATCTTTATTTTCAATAAAAATGTCAAGGATAGCCTTTACCATGTTTATTTTGCTAGTATACATGTTGCTGTTTGAAAACAGAAAGTTTACCGCTGTTGCAAAAATTCCCTAGAAAAGTCAGAGCATGATATAATGTTGAAACTTTTTGCATAATTAGCTCTGATAAATATAATACAGTGGGAATTTTCTATCATAATTTTTGGAGTTAGGGAAGTATTGATACTCTTGCATTCTTTACAGGCTGTACTGTTTTGACAGATTGCTGTTATGTTTGCATTGTTTGCATATGTTTGCTTGTTTAATGATTCTATTTGAGGATAGGAGTATTAAATATGCAGAGGCATTTAGGATGCAATGTTGAATAATAATTCTAGTGATTTGTTACAGTAGAAAATGATAAGGTTTTGCATTGGTTTATACTAACCTATCTCACGAGTTCTTGTTGAGTTTGGTGTGGATGAAGCTTTTGATAAAAAGAGAAACCATGATATGAGAAGAATTAAGGAGACACAAAAGTTCAAGCTTGGGGATGCCAAAGGCACCCAAAGATAATATTCCAAGAAGTATCAAACATCTAAGCTTGGGGATGCCCCGTTAGGCATCCCACCTTTCTTCTTCAACAACTATCGGTTAGTATCGGTTGAACCTAAGTTTTTGCTTCTTCACATGAGTTGTGCTATCCTTGCAATGTCATTCTATTTTGTTTTACTTGATGTTTGAATACAATCATTGGATCTGAAATATTGAATAAAAAAGGGAACCCTCCCATGGCTAGTTAATTATTTGACTACTCAGTGTCTTTCACTCATATCTTTTGGAGTAGTTTGTCATTTACTCATGCGCTTCATGTAAATCCTATGAGTAAATGGGGGAATGAATTGAATGTCATGACTCTGAACTTTTATATGTTTCATATGCTTATAACATGGTTAGTGATGACTTCACACATAGAAAGTATGAGGCATAAAAGTTGTTGAGAGTTGGCAAACTTAGTTTTGGTCATCATTGCAATTAATAGGAAGTAACAAGGAAAGAGAGGTTCACATACAAATATATTATCTTGGACATCTTTTATGATTGTGAAGCACTCATTAAGTATGACATGCTAAAAGAGTTGGCGTTGGACAAGGAAGACAACGTAATGGTTTATGTTTTCCGACATCTCAGTTAAAGTATATTGTCATTGACCTTCCAAACATGTTGAGCTTGCCTTTCTCCCTCATGCTAGCCAAATTCCTTGCACCAAGTAGAGATACTACTTGTGCTTCCAAATACCCATAAACCCAGTTTTGCCATGAGAGTCCACCATACCTACCTGTGGATTGAGTAAGATCCTTCAAGTAAGTTGTCATCGGTGCAAGCAATAAAAATTGCTCTCTAAATATGTATGACTTATTAGTGCAGAGAAAATAAGTTTTGTACGAACTTGTTGTGGAAGTAATAAAAGCGACGGACTGCATAATAAAGGTCCACATACAAGGGGCAATATAAAGTGACGTTCGTTTGCATTAAGATTTTGTGCATCAAACCTAAACGCACATGACAACCTCTGCTTCCCTCTGCGAAGGGCCTATCTTTTACTTTATGTTTTCACTTTATGCTTGAGTCAAGGTGATCCTCACCTTTCCCTTTTTCATTTTATCCTTTGTCAAGCTCCTCGTGTTTGAAAGATCATGATATATATATCCAATTGGATGTAAGTTAGCATGGGCTATTATTGTTGACATCACCTAAAGGTGAATACGTTGGGAGGCAACACAATAAGCCCCTATCTTTCTTAGTGTCCGGCTAAAACTCCATAACCACAAGTATTGCGTGAGTGTTAGCAATTGTAGAAGACTATATGATAGTTGAGTAGGTGGACTTGCTGAAAAGCTCTATTCTTGACTCTTTCTGATGTTATGATAAATTGCAATTGCTTCAATGACTGAGATTATAGTTTGTTAGTTCTCAATGAAGTTTCTGAACCATACTTGACATTGTGAATAGATTGTTACTTGATCATGAAAAGTTTTATGAGGTAAGCTACTATTATGACACATATTGATGCTAGAAAAGGTGATTGAAATTATCATTGATCAAACTTGTGCACCTTCTAGCATTCACACTTCATAAATTATTTCTTTTATCATTTACCTACTGAAGGACGAGCAGGAATTAAGCTTGGGGATGCTGATACGTCACCAACGTATCTATAATTTATGAAGTATTCATGCTATTATATTATCCATCTATGATGTTTTATATGCATTTATATGTCATTTTATATGATTTTTGGGACTAACCTATTAACCTAGAGCCCAGTGCTAGTTTCTGTTTTCTCCTTGTTTTTGTGTTTTACAGAAAAGGGATACCAAACGGAGTCCAATTGACGTGCCAATTTTTGAGGATTTTTTATGGACCAAAAGAAGACCACGGAGCATCAGAGTTGGGCCAGAAGAGTCCCGGGCTGCCCACGAGAG